>NW_027228677.1:0-68561 GCF_037783145.1 Equus przewalskii | reverse complement strand
GACAAGCTAAAATCACCTGCCGGGTATGCCACAACCACTTGGTGGACACTCCGGAATCATCTGCCGGACATGCCAGAACCAGCTCTCAGACACACCAGAACCACGTGCCAGACACGCCGGAAGCACCTGCTGAGCATGCCTGAGCCAAATGCTCGACTTGCAAGAAACACCTGCCAGACACGCCAAAATCACCTGCCGGGTACGCCAGAACCACATGCCGGACACTCCCGAATCACCTGTCGGGCATGCCGGAACCATCTCTCAGACGTGCCAGAACCATGTTCCGGACACGCTGGTACCACCTGCCGAGCTCGCCGTAACCACCTGCTGGACACGCCAAAATCACCTGCCAGCTACGCCAGAACCACACGGCAGACACTCCGGAATCACCTGCCGGGCTTGCTGGAACCACCTTCCGGTCACACCAACATCACCTTTCAGCTACGCCAGAACCACTTGGCGGACACTCCGGAAACACCTCTCCGGCCTCACGGAACCACCTCTGAGACGTGCCAGAACCATGTGCCTGAGATGCCGGAACCACTCCCCGAACAGACCGAAACAACCTGCCAGACCCGCCTGAACACCCTGGCGAGCACGCCTGATCCACCTGCTCAACTAGCCGGAACCAACTTCCTGACACGCCAAAATCACCTGCCGGCTACGCCACAACCATTTGGTGAACTCTTCGGAATCACATGCCGGGCTGGCTCCAGAACCACTCGGCAGACACTCCGGAACCACCTGCCGGGCATGCCGGAACCACCTCTCAGACATGCCGGAACCACATGCCAATGACACCGGAAGCACCTGCCGAGCACGCCAGAACCACCTGCTTGACTCGCCAAAACCACCTGCTGGACACGCCAAAATCACCTGCCGGCTACGCCACAACCATTTGGTGAACTCTTCGGAATCACCTGCCGGGCTTGCTGGAACCACCTGCCGGTCACGCCAATATCACCAGCCAGCTATGCCAGAACCACTTGGCGGACACCATGGAAACACCTGTCGGGCCAGCCGGAACCACCTCTCAGACGTGCCAGAACCATGAGCCTGAGATGCCGGAACCACTCCCCGAACAGACCGAAACCCCCTGCCAGACCCACCTGAACCCCCTGGCAAGCACGCCTGATCCACCTGCTCAACTAGCCGGAACCAACTTCCTGACACGCCAAAATCACCTGCCAGGTATACAAGAACCACTTGGTGGACACTCCGGAATCATCTGCCGGACATGCTGAACCAGCTCTCAGACACACCAGAACCACGTGCCATAGACGCCGGAAGCCCCAGCTGAGCATGCCTGAGCCACCTGCTCGAATCGCAAGATACACCTGTCGGACATGCCAAAATCACCTGCCGGGTTTGCCAGAAACACTTGGCGGACCCTCCGGAATCACCTGTCGGGCGTGCCGGAACCACCTCTCAGACTTGCCAGAACCATGTTCTGGACACGCCGGTACCACCTGCCGAGTATGCCGGAACCAGCTGATCCACTCCCCAGAACCACCTAGTGGACACACCAAAATCAACTGCCGGCTACGCCAGAACCACTCGGCAGACACTCCGGAATCACAGGCCAGGCATTCCGGAACCACCTCTCAGAGGTGCCAGAACCAAATTCCGGACTCTCCGGTATCACCTGCCGGGCATGCCGGAACCACCTCTCAGAGGTGCCAGAAACACATGCTGGACACTCCGGAATCACCTGCAGGGCATGCTGGAACCACGTGCTGGACATGCCGGAACCACCTGCCGGACATGCCGGAACCACCTGCTGGACATTCTGGAACCACCGGCTCGACTCGCCGGAACCATTGCCGGACATGCAAAATCACCTGTCGGCTACCCCAGAACCACTTGGGGAACACTCCGGTATCACCTGCCGGGCATGCCGGAACCACCTCTCAGAGGTGCCAGAACCACATGCCGGACACTCCGGAATCACCTGCCGGGCATGCCGGAACCACCTGCCGGACATGCCGGAACCACCGTCTCGACTCGCCGGAACCATTGCAGGACATGCAAAATCATCTGCCGGCTACGCCAGAACCACTCGGCTGGCACTCCGGAATCACATGCCGGGCATGGCGGAACGACCTCTCAGACATGCCGGAACCACATGCCAATGACACCGGAAGCACCTGCCGAGCACGCCAGAACAACCTGCTCGACTCGCCAAAACCACCTGCTGGACACGCCAAAATCACCTGCCGGCTACGCCAGAACCACTCGGCTGGCACTCCGGAATCACATGCCAGGCAATCCGGAACCACCTCTCAGAGGTGCCAGAACCAAATGCCGGACAATCCGGTATCACCTGCCGGGCATGCCGGAACCACCTCTCAGAGGTGCCAGAACCACATGCCGGACACTCCGGAATCACCTGCCGGGCATGCCAGAACCACCTCCCGGACATGCCGGAACCACCGGCTCGACTCGCCGGAACCATTGCCGGACATGCAAAATCACCTGCCGGCTACGCCAGAACCACTTGGCGAACACTCCGGTATCACCTGCCGGGCATGCCGGAACCACCTCTCAGAGGTGCCAGAACCACATGCCGGACACTCCGGAATCACCTGCCGGGCATGCCGGAACCACCTGCCGGACATGCCGGAACCACCGGCTCGACTCGCCGGAACCATTGCCGGACATGCAAAATCACCTCCCGGCTATGCGAGAACCACTTGGGGAACACTCCGGAATCACCTGCCGGGCATGGCGGAACCACCTCTCAGACATGCCGGAACCACATGCCAATGACACCGGAAGCACCTAGCGAGCACGCCAGAAACACCTGCTCGACTCGACAAAACCACCTGCTGGACACGCCAAAATCACCTTCCGGCTACGCCACAACTATTTGGTGAACACTTCGGAATCACCTGCCGGGCTGGCTGGAACCACCTGCCGGTCACGCCAACATCACCTGCCAGCTATGCCAGAACCACTTGGCGGACACCATGGAAACACCTGTCGGGCCGGCCGGAACCACCTATCAGACGTGCCAGAACCATGTGCCTGAGATGCCGGAACCACACCCCGAACAGACCGAAACCACCTGCCAGACCCGCCTGAACCACCTGCCAAGCACGCCGGAACCACCTACTCGACTCGCTGGAACCACCTACCTGACACGCTAAAATCACCTGCCGGGTATGCCACAACCACTTGGTGGACACTCCCTAATCATCTGCCGGACATGCCAGAACCAGCTCTCAGACACACCAGAACCACGTGTCAGACACGCCGGAAGCACCTGCTGAGAATGCCAGAGCCAAATGCTCGACTTGCAAGAAACACCTGCCAGACACGCCAAAATCACCTGCCGGGTACGCCAGAACCACGTGGCGGACACTCCGGAATCACCTGTCGGATGTGCTGGAACCACCCCTCAGACTTGCCAGAACCATGTTCTGGACACGCCGGTACCACCTGCCGAGTTGCCGGAACCACCTGGTCCACTCCCCAGAACCACCTAGTGGACACGCCAGAATCACCTGCCGACTACGCCAGAACCACTCGGCAGACACTCCGGAACCACCTGCCGGGCATGCCAGAACCACCTCTCAGAGGTGCCAGAACCACATGCCGGAGACTCCGGTATCACCTGCCGGGCATGCCGGAACCACCTCTCAGAGGTGCCAGAACCACATGCCGGACACTCCGGAATCACCTGCCTGGCATGACGGAACCATCTCTCAGACGTGCCAGAACCATGTTCCGGACACGCTGGTACCACCTGCCGAGCTCGCCGGAACCACCTGCTGGACACGCCAAAATCACCTGCCAGCTATGCCAGAACAACACGGCAGACACTCCGGAATCACCTGCCGGGCTCTCTGGAACCACCTGCTGCTCACGCCAACATCACCTTTCAGCCACGTCAGAACCACATGGCGGAAACTCTGGAAACACCTCTACGGCCGGCGGTAACCACCTCTCAGACGTGCCAGAAACATGTGCCTGAGATGCCGGAACCACTACCCGAACAGACCGAAACCACCTGCCAGACCCGCCTGAACACCCTGGCGAGCACGCCTGATCCACCTGCTCAACTAGCCGGAACCAACTTCCTGACACGCCAAAATCACCTGCCGGCTACGCCACAACCATTTGGTGAACTCTTCGGAATCACCTGCCGGGCTGGCTCCAGAACCACTCGGCAGACACTCCGGAACCACCTGCCGGGCATGCCGGAACCACCTCTCAGACATGCCGGAACCACATGCCAATGACACCGGAAGCACCTGCAGAGCACGCCAGAACCACCTGCTCGACTCGCCAAAACCACCTGCTGGACACACCAAAATCACCTGACAGCTACGCCAGAACCACACGGCAGACACTCCGGAATCACATGCCGGGCTGGCTGGAACCACCTGCCGGTCACTCCAACATCACCTTTCAGCTACGCCAGAACCACTTGGCGGACACTCCGGAAACACCTGTCGGGCCGGCCGGAACCACCTCTCAGACGTGCCAGAACCATGTGCCTGAGATGCCGGAACCACTCCCCGAACAGACCGAAACCACCTGCCAGACCCGCCTGAACCCCCTGGCGAGAACGCCTGATCCACCTGCTCAACTAGCCAGAACCAACTTCCTGACATTCCAAAATCACCTGCCGGCTACGCCACAACCATTTGGTGAACTCTTCGGAATCACCTGCCGGGCTGGCTCCAGAACCACTCGGCAAACACTCCAGAACCACCTGCCGGGCATGCCGGAACCAACTCTCAGACGTGCCAGAACCTCGTGCCGGTCACGCCAGAACCACCTGCCGGACAGACCGGAAACACCTGCTGGACACGCCGGAACCACCGGCTCGACTCGGCGGAACCACCGCCGGACATGCAAAATAACCTGCCGACTACGCCAGAACCCCATGGCGAACAGTCCGGAATGACTGTCGTGCATGCCGGAACCACCTCTCAGACTTGCCAGAACCATGTTCAGGACACGCCCGTACCACCTGCCGAGTATGCCGGAACCACCTGATCCACTCCCCAGAACCACCTGCAGGACACACCAGAATCACCTGGGGGCTACGCCACAACCATTTGGTGAACTCTTCGGAATCACCTGCCAGGCTGGCTGGAACCACCTGCCGGTCACGCCAACATCACCTGCCAGCTATGCCAGAACCACTTGGCGGACACCATGGAAACACCTGTCGGGCCGGCCGGAACCACCTATCAGACGTGCCAGGACCACGTGCCTGAGATGCCGGAACCACACCCCGAACAGACCAAAACCACCTGCCAGACCCGCCTGAACCACCTGCCGAGCACGCCGGAACCACCTACTCGACTCGCTGGAACCACCTACCTGACAAGCTAAAATCACCTGCCGGGTATGCCACAACCACTTGGTGGACACTCCGGAATCATCTGCCGGACATGCCAGAACCAGCTCTCAGACACACCAGAACCACGTGCCAGACACGCCGGAAGCACCTGCTGAGCATGCCTGAGCCAAATGCTCGACTTGCAAGAAACACCTGCCAGACACGCCAAAATCACCTGCCGGGTACGCCAGAACCACATGCCAGACACTCCCGAATCACCTGTCGGGCATGCCGGAACCATCTCTCAGACGTGCCAGAACCATGTTCCGGACACGCTGGTACCACCTGCCGAGCTCGCCGTAACCACCTGCTGGACACGCCAAAATCACCTGCCAGCTACGCCAGAACCACACGGCAGACACTCCGGAATCACCTGCCGGGCTTGCTGGAACCACCTTCCGGTCACACCAACATCACCTTTCAGCTACGCCAGAACCACTTGGCGGACACTCCGGAAACACCTCTCCGGCCTCACGGAACCACCTCTGAGACGTGCCAGAACCATGTGCCTGAGATGCCGGAACCACTCCCCGAACAGACCGAAACAACCTGCCAGACCCGCCTGAACACCCTGGCGAGCACGCCTGATCCACCTGCTCAACTAGCCGGAACCAACTTCCTGACACGCCAAAATCACCTGCCGGCTACGCCACAACCATTTGGTGAACTCTTCGGAATCACATGCCGGGCTGGCTCCAGAACCACTCGGCAGACACTCCGGAACCACCTGCCGGGCATGCCGGAACCACCTCTCAGACATGCCGGAACCACATGCCAATGACACCGGAAGCACCTGCCGAGCACGCCAGAACCACCTGCTTGACTCGCCAAAACCACCTGCTGGACACGCCAAAATCACCTGCCGGCTACGCCACAACCATTTGGTGAACTCTTCGGAATCACCTGCCGGGCTTGCTGGAACCACCTGCCGGTCACGCCAATATCACCAGCCAGCTATGCCAGAACCACTTGGCGGACACCATGGAAACACCTGTCGGGCCAGCCGGAACCACCTCTCAGACGTGCCAGAACCATGAGCCTGAGATGCCGGAACCACTCCCCGAACAGACCGAAACCCCCTGCCAGACCCACCTGAACCCCCTGGCAAGCACGCCTGATCCACCTGCTCAACTAGCCGGAACCAACTTCCTGACACGCCAAAATCACCTGCCAGGTATACAAGAACCACTTGGTGGACACTCCGGAATCATCTGCCGGACATGCTGAACCAGCTCTCAGACACACCAGAACCACGTGCCATAGACGCCGGAAGCCCCAGCTGAGCATGCCTGAGCCACCTGCTCGAATCGCAAGATACACCTGTCGGACATGCCAAAATCACCTGCCGGGTTTGCCAGAAACACTTGGCGGACCCTCCGGAATCACCTGTCGGGCGTGCCGGAACCACCTCTCAGACTTGCCAGAACCATGTTCTGGACACGCCGGTACCACCTGCCGAGTATGCCGGAACCAGCTGATCCACTCCCCAGAACCACCTAGTGGACACACCAAAATCAACTGCCGGCTACGCCAGAACCACTCGGCAGACACTCCGGAATCACAGGCCAGGCATTCCGGAACCACCTCTCAGAGGTGCCAGAACCAAATTCCGGACTCTCCGGTATCACCTGCCGGGCATGCCGGAACCACCTCTCAGAGGTGCCAGAAACACATGCTGGACACTCCGGAATCACCTGCAGGGCATGCTGGAACCACGTGCTGGACATGCCGGAACCACCTGCCGGACATGCCGGAACCACCTGCTGGACATTCTGGAACCACCGGCTCGACTCGCCGGAACCATTGCCGGACATGCAAAATCACCTGTCGGCTACCCCAGAACCACTTGGGGAACACTCCGGTATCACCTGCCGGGCATGCCGGAACCACCTCTCAGAGGTGCCAGAACCACATGCCGGACACTCCGGAATCACCTGCCGGGCATGCCGGAACCACCTGCCGGACATGCCGGAACCACCGTCTCGACTCGCCGGAACCATTGCAGGACATGCAAAATCATCTGCCAGCTACGCCAGAACCACTCGGCTGGCACTCCGGAATCACATGCCGGGCATGGCGGAATGACCTCTCAGACATGCCGGAACCACATGCCAATGACACCGGAAGCACCTGCCGAGCACGCCAGAACAACCTGCTCGACTCGCCAAAACCACCTGCTGGACACGCCAAAATCACCTGCCGGCTACGCCAGAACCACTCGGCTGGCACTCCGGAATCACATGCCAGGCAATCCGGAACCACCTCTCAGAGGTGCCAGAACCAAATGCCGGACAATCCGGTATCACCTGCCGGGCATGCCGGAACCACCTCTCAGAGGTGCCAGAACCACATGCCGGACACTCCGGAATCATCTGCCGGGCATGCCAGAACCACCTCCCGGACATGCCGGAACCACCGGCTCGACTCGCCGGAACCATTGCCGGACATGCAAAATCACCTGCCGGCTACGCCAGAACCACTTGGCGAACACTCCGGTATCACCTGCCGGGCATGCCGGAACCACCTCTCAGAGGTGCCAGAACCACATGCCGGACACTCCGGAATCACCTGCCGGGCATGCCGGAACCACCTGCCGGACATGCCGGAACCACCGGCTCGACTCGCCGGAACCATTGCCGGACATGCAAAATCACCTCCCGGCTATGCGAGAACCACTTGGGGAACACTCTGGAATCACCTGCCGGGCATGGCGGAACCACCTGCTGGACATTCTGGAACCACCGGCTCGACTCGCCGGAACCATTGCCGGACATGCAAAATCACCTGTCGGCTACCCCAGAACCACTTGGGGAACACTCCGGTATCACCTGCCGGGCATGCCGGAACCACCTCTCAGAGGTGCCAGAACCACATGCCGGACACTCCGGAATCACCTGCCGGGCATGCCGGAACCACCTGCCGGACATGCCGGAACCACCGTCTCGACTCGCCGGAACCATTGCAGGACATGCAAAATCATCTGCCGGCTACGCCAGAACCACTCGGCTGGCACTCCGGAATCACATGCCGGGCATGGCGGAACGACCTCTCAGACATGCCGGAACCACATGCCAATGACACCGGAAGCACCTGCCGAGCACGCCAGAACAACCTGCTCGACTCGCCAAAACCACCTGCTGGACACGCCAAAATCACCTGCCGGCTACGCCAGAACCACTCGGCTGGCACTCCGGAATCACATGCCAGGCAATCCGGAACCACCTCTCAGAGGTGCCAGAACCAAATGCCGGACAATCCGGTATCACCTGCCGGGCATGCCGGAACCACCTCTCAGAGGTGCCAGAACCACATGCCGGACACTCCGGAATCACCTGCCGGGCATGCCAGAACCACCTCCCGGACATGCCGGAACCACCGGCTCGACTCGCCGGAACCATTGCCGGACATGCAAAATCACCTGCCGGCTACGCCAGAACCACTTGGCGAACACTCCGGTATCACCTGCCGGGCATGCCGGAACCACCTCTCAGAGGTGCCAGAACCACATGCCGGACACTCCGGAATCACCTGCCGGGCATGCCGGAACCACCTGCCGGACATGCCGGAACCACCGGCTCGACTCGCCGGAACCATTGCCGGACATGCAAAATCACCTCCCGGCTATGCGAGAACCACTTGGGGAACACTCCGGAATCACCTGCCGGGCATGGCGGAACCACCTCTCAGACATGCCGGAACCACATGCCAATGACACCGGAAGCACCTAGCGAGCACGCCAGAAACACCTGCTCGACTCGACAAAACCACCTGCTGGACACGCCAAAATCACCTGCCGGCTACGCCACAACTATTTGGTGAACACTTCGGAATCACCTGCCGGGCTGGCTGGAACCACCTGCCGGTCACGCCAACATCACCTGCCAGCTATGCCAGAACCACTTGGCGGACACCATGGAAACACCTGTCGGGCCGGCCGGAACCACCTATCAGACGTGCCAGAACCATGTGCCTGAGATGCCGGAACCACACCCCGAACAGACCGAAACCACCTGCCAGACCCGCCTGAACCACCTGCCAAGCACGCCGGAACCACCTACTCGACTCGCTGGAACCACCTACCTGACACGCTAAAATCACCTGCCGGGTATGCCACAACCACTTGGTGGACACTCCCTAATCATCTGCCGGACATGCCAGAACCAGCTCTCAGACACACCAGAACCACGTGTCAGACACGCCGGAAGCACCTGCTGAGAATGCCAGAGCCAAATGCTCGACTTGCAAGAAACACCTGCCAGACACGCCAAAATCACCTGCCGGGTACGCCAGAACCACGTGGCGGACACTCCGGAATCACCTGTCGGATGTGCTGGAACCACCCCTCAGACTTGCCAGAACCATGTTCTGGACACGCCGGTACCACCTGCCGAGTTGCCGGAACCACCTGGTCCACTCCCCAGAACCACCTAGTGGACACGCCAGAATCACCTGCCGACTACGCCAGAACCACTCGGCAGACACTCCGGAACCACCTGCCGGGCATGCCAGAACCACCTCTCAGAGGTGCCAGAACCACATGCCGGAGACTCCGGTATCACCTGCCGGGCATGCCGGAACCACCTCTCAGAGGTGCCAGAACCACATGCCGGACACTCCGGAATCACCTGCCTGGCATGACGGAACCATCTCTCAGACGTGCCAGAACCATGTTCCGGACACGCTGGTACCACCTGCCGAGCTCGCCGGAACCACCTGCTGGACACGCCAAAATCACCTGCCAGCTATGCCAGAACAACACGGCAGACACTCCGGAATCACCTGCCGGGCTCTCTGGAACCACCTGCTGCTCACGCCAACATCACCTTTCAGCCACGTCAGAACCACATGGCGGAAACTCTGGAAACACCTCTACGGCCGGCGGTAACCACCTCTCAGACGTGCCAGAAACATGTGCCTGAGATGCCGGAACCACTACCCGAACAGACCGAAACCACCTGCCAGACCCGCCTGAACACCCTGGCGAGCACGCCTGATCCACCTGCTCAACTAGCCGGAACCAACTTCCTGACACGCCAAAATCACCTGCCGGCTACGCCACAACCATTTGGTGAACTCTTCGGAATCACCTGCCGGGCTGGCTCCAGAACCACTCGGCAGACACTCCGGAACCACCTGCCGGGCATGCCGGAACCACCTCTCAGACATGCCGGAACCACATGCCAATGACACCGGAAGCACCTGCAGAGCACGCCAGAACCACCTGCTCGACTCGCCAAAACCACCTGCTGGACACACCAAAATCACCTGACAGCTACGCCAGAACCACACGGCAGACACTCCGGAATCACATGCCGGGCTGGCTGGAACCACCTGCCGGTCACTCCAACATCACCTTTCAGCTACGCCAGAACCACTTGGCGGACACTCCGGAAACACCTGTCGGGCCGGCCGGAACCACCTCTCAGACGTGCCAGAACCATGTGCCTGAGATGCCGGAACCACTCCCCGAACAGACCGAAACCACCTGCCAGACCCGCCTGAACCCCCTGGCGAGAACGCCTGATCCACCTGCTCAACTAGCCAGAACCAACTTCCTGACATTCCAAAATCACCTGCCGGCTACGCCACAACCATTTGGTGAACTCTTCGGAATCACCTGCCGGGCTGGCTCCAGAACCACTCGGCAAACACTCCAGAACCACCTGCCGGGCATGCCGGAACCAACTCTCAGACGTGCCAGAACCTCGTGCCGGTCACGCCAGAACCACCTGCCGGACAGACCGGAAACACCTGCTGGACACGCCGGAACCACCGGCTCGACTCGGCGGAACCACCGCCGGACATGCAAAATAACCTGCCGACTACGCCAGAACCCCATGGCGAACAGTCCGGAATGACTGTCGTGCATGCCGGAACCACCTCTCAGACTTGCCAGAACCATGTTCAGGACACGCCCGTACCACCTGCCGAGTATGCCGGAACCACCTGATCCACTCCCCAGAACCACCTGCAGGACACACCAGAATCACCTGGGGGCTACGCCACAACCATTTGGTGAACTCTTCGGAATCACCTGCCAGGCTGGCTGGAACCACCTGCCGGTCACGCCAACATCACCTGCCAGCTATGCCAGAACCACTTGGCGGACACCATGGAAACACCTGTCGGGCCGGCCGGAACCACCTATCAGACGTGCCAGGACCACGTGCCTGAGATGCCGGAACCACACCCCGAACAGACCAAAACCACCTGCCAGACCCGCCTGAACCACCTGCCGAGCACGCCGGAACCACCTACTCGACTCGCTGGAACCACCTACCTGACAAGCTAAAATCACCTGCCGGGTATGCCACAACCACTTGGTGGACACTCCGGAATCATCTGCCGGACATGCCAGAACCAGCTCTCAGACACACCAGAACCACGTGCCAGACACGCCGGAAGCACCTGCTGAGCATGCCTGAGCCAAATGCTCGACTTGCAAGAAACACCTGCCAGACACGCCAAAATCACCTGCCGGGTACGCCAGAACCACATGCCGGACACTCCCGAATCACCTGTCGGGCATGCCGGAACCATCTCTCAGACGTGCCAGAACCATGTTCCGGACACGCTGGTACCACCTGCCGAGCTCGCCGTAACCACCTGCTGGACACGCCAAAATCACCTGCCAGCTACGCCAGAACCACACGGCAGACACTCCGGAATCACCTGCCGGGCTTGCTGGAACCACCTTCCGGTCACACCAACATCACCTTTCAGCTACGCCAGAACCACTTGGCGGACACTCCGGAAACACCTCTCCGGCCTCACGGAACCACCTCTGAGACGTGCCAGAACCATGTGCCTGAGATGCCGGAACCACTCCCCGAACAGACCGAAACAACCTGCCAGACCCGCCTGAACACCCTGGCGAGCACGCCTGATCCACCTGCTCAACTAGCCGGAACCAACTTCCTGACACGCCAAAATCACCTGCCGGCTACGCCACAACCATTTGGTGAACTCTTCGGAATCACATGCCGGGCTGGCTCCAGAACCACTCGGCAGACACTCCGGAACCACCTGCCGGGCATGCCGGAACCACCTCTCAGACATGCCGGAACCACATGCCAATGACACCGGAAGCACCTGCCGAGCACGCCAGAACCACCTGCTTGACTCGCCAAAACCACCTGCTGGACACGCCAAAATCACCTGCCGGCTACGCCACAACCATTTGGTGAACTCTTCGGAATCACCTGCCGGGCTTGCTGGAACCACCTGCCGGTCACGCCAATATCACCAGCCAGCTATGCCAGAACCACTTGGCGGACACCATGGAAACACCTGTCGGGCCAGCCGGAACCACCTCTCAGACGTGCCAGAACCATGAGCCTGAGATGCCGGAACCACTCCCCGAACAGACCGAAACCCCCTGCCAGACCCACCTGAACCCCCTGGCAAGCACGCCTGATCCACCTGCTCAACTAGCCGGAACCAACTTCCTGACACGCCAAAATCACCTGCCAGGTATACAAGAACCACTTGGTGGACACTCCGGAATCATCTGCCGGACATGCTGAACCAGCTCTCAGACACACCAGAACCACGTGCCATAGACGCCGGAAGCCCCAGCTGAGCATGCCTGAGCCACCTGCTCGAATCGCAAGATACACCTGTCGGACATGCCAAAATCACCTGCCGGGTTTGCCAGAAACACTTGGCGGACCCTCCGGAATCACCTGTCGGGCGTGCCGGAACCACCTCTCAGACTTGCCAGAACCATGTTCTGGACACGCCGGTACCACCTGCCGAGTATGCCGGAACCAGCTGATCCACTCCCCAGAACCACCTAGTGGACACACCAAAATCAACTGCCGGCTACGCCAGAACCACTCGGCAGACACTCCGGAATCACAGGCCAGGCATTCCGGAACCACCTCTCAGAGGTGCCAGAACCAAATTCCGGACTCTCCGGTATCACCTGCCGGGCATGCCGGAACCACCTCTCAGAGGTGCCAGAAACACATGCTGGACACTCCGGAATCACCTGCAGGGCATGCTGGAACCACGTGCTGGACATGCCGGAACCACCTGCCGGACATGCCGGAACCACCTGCTGGACATTCTGGAACCACCGGCTCGACTCGCCGGAACCATTGCCGGACATGCAAAATCACCTGTCGGCTACCCCAGAACCACTTGGGGAACACTCCGGTATCACCTGCCGGGCATGCCGGAACCACCTCTCAGAGGTGCCAGAACCACATGCCGGACACTCCGGAATCACCTGCCGGGCATGCCGGAACCACCTGCCGGACATGCCGGAACCACCGTCTCGACTCGCCGGAACCATTGCAGGACATGCAAAATCATCTGCCAGCTACGCCAGAACCACTCGGCTGGCACTCCGGAATCACATGCCGGGCATGGCGGAACGACCTCTCAGACATGCCGGAACCACATGCCAATGACACCGGAAGCACCTGCCGAGCACGCCAGAACAACCTGCTCGACTCGCCAAAACCACCTGCTGGACACGCCAAAATCACCTGCCGGCTACGCCAGAACCACTCGGCTGGCACTCCGGAATCACATGCCAGGCAATCCGGAACCACCTCTCAGAGGTGCCAGAACCAAATGCCGGACAATCCGGTATCACCTGCCGGGCATGCCGGAACCACCTCTCAGAGGTGCCAGAACCACATGCCGGACACTCCGGAATCACCTGCCGGGCATGCCAGAACCACCTCCCGGACATGCCGGAACCACCGGCTCGACTCGCCGGAACCATTGCCGGACATGCAAAATCACCTGCCGGCTACGCCAGAACCACTTGGCGAACACTCCGGTATCACCTGCCGGGCATGCCGGAACCACCTCTCAGAGGTGCCAGAACCACATGCCGGACACTCCGGAATCACCTGCCGGGCATGCCGGAACCACCTGCCGGACATGCCGGAACCACCGGCTCGACTCGCCGGAACCATTGCCGGACATGCAAAATCACCTCCCGGCTATGCGAGAACCACTTGGGGAACACTCTGGAATCACCTGCCGGGCATGGCGGAACCACCTCTCAGACATGCCGGAACCACATGCCAATGACACCGGAAGCACCTAGCGAGCACGCCAGAAACACCTGCTCGACTCGACAAAACCACCTGCTGGACACGCCAAAATCACCTTCCGGCTACGCCACAACTATTTGGTGAACACTTCGGAATCACCTGCCGGGCTGGCTGGAACCACCTGCCGGTCACGCCAACATCACCTGCCAGCTATGCCAGAACCACTTGGCGGACACCATGGAAACACCTGTCGGGCCGGCCGGAACCACCTATCAGACGTGCCAGAACCATGTGCCTGAGATGCCGGAACCACACCCCGAACAGACCGAAACCACCTGCCAGACCCGCCTGAACCACCTGCCAAGCACGCCGGAACCACCTACTCGACTCGCTGGAACCACCTACCTGACACGCTAAAATCACCTGCCGGGTATGCCACAACCACTTGGTGGACACTCCCTAATCATCTGCCGGACATGCCAGAACCAGCTCTCAGACACACCAGAACCACGTGTCAGACACGCCGGAAGCACCTGCTGAGAATGCCAGAGCCAAATGCTCGACTTGCAAGAAACACCTGCCAGACACGCCAAAATCACCTGCCGGGTACGCCAGAACCACGTGGCGGACACTCCGGAATCACCTGTCGGATGTGCTGGAACCACCCCTCAGACTTGCCAGAACCATGTTCTGGACACGCCGGTACCACCTGCCGAGTTGCCGGAACCACCTGGTCCACTCCCCAGAACCACCTAGTGGACACGCCAGAATCACCTGCCGACTACGCCAGAACCACTCGGCAGACACTCCGGAACCACCTGCCGGGCATGCCAGAACCACCTCTCAGAGGTGCCAGAACCACATGCCGGAGACTCCGGTATCACCTGCCGGGCATGCCGGAACCACCTCTCAGAGGTGCCAGAACCACATGCCGGACACTCCGGAATCACCTGCCTGGCATGACGGAACCATCTCTCAGACGTGCCAGAACCATGTTCCGGACACGCTGGTACCACCTGCCGAGCTCGCCGGAACCACCTGCTGGACACGCCAAAATCACCTGCCAGCTATGCCAGAACAACACGGCAGACACTCCGGAATCACCTGCCGGGCTCTCTGGAACCACCTGCTGCTCACGCCAACATCACCTTTCAGCCACGTCAGAACCACATGGCGGAAACTCTGGAAACACCTCTACGGCCGGCGGTAACCACCTCTCAGACGTGCCAGAAACATGTGCCTGAGATGCCGGAACCACTACCCGAACAGACCGAAACCACCTGCCAGACCCGCCTGAACACCCTGGCGAGCACGCCTGATCCACCTGCTCAACTAGCCGGAACCAACTTCCTGACACGCCAAAATCACCTGCCGGCTACGCCACAACCATTTGGTGAACTCTTCGGAATCACCTGCCGGGCTGGCTCCAGAACCACTCGGCAGACACTCCGGAACCACCTGCCGGGCATGCCGGAACCACCTCTCAGACATGCCGGAACCACATGCCAATGACACCGGAAGCACCTGCAGAGCACGCCAGAACCACCTGCTCGACTCGCCAAAACCACCTGCTGGACACACCAAAATCACCTGACAGCTACGCCAGAACCACACGGCAGACACTCCGGAATCACATGCCGGGCTGGCTGGAACCACCTGCCGGTCACGCCAACATCACCTTTCAGCTACGCCAGAACCACTTGGCGGACACTCCGGAAACACCTGTCGGGCCGGCCGGAACCACCTCTCAGACGTGCCAGAACCATGTGCCTGAGATGCCGGAACCACGCCCCGAACAGACCGAAACCACCTGCCAGACCCGCCTGAACCCCCTGGCGAGCACGCCTGATCCACCTGCTCAACTAGCCAGAACCAACTTCCTGACATTCCAAAATCACCTGCCGGCTACGCCACAACCATTTGGTGAACTCTTCGGAATCACCTGCCGGGCTGGCTCCAGAACCACTCGGCAAACACTCCAGAACCACCTGCCGGGCATGCCGGAACCAACTCTCAGACGTGCCAGAACCTCGTGCCGGTCACGCCAGAACCACCTGCCGGACAGACCGGAAACACCTGCTGGACACGCCGGAACCACCGGCTCGACTCGGCGGAACCACCGCCGGACATGCAAAATAACCTGCCGACTACGCCAGAACCCCATGGCGAACAGTCCGGAATGACTGTCGTGCATGCCGGAACCACCTCTCAGACTTGCCAGAACCATGTTCAGGACACGCCCGTACCACCTGCCGAGTATGCCGGAACCACCTGATCCACTCCCCAGAACCACCTGCAGGACACACCAGAATCACCTGGGGGCTACGCCACAACCATTTGGTGAACTCTTCGGAATCACCTGCCAGGCTGGCTGGAACCACCTGCCGGTCACGCCAACATCACCTGCCAGCTATGCCAGAACCACTTGGCGGACACCATGGAAACACCTGTCGGGCCGGCCGGAACCACCTATCAGACGTGCCAGGACCACGTGCCTGAGATGCCGGAACCACACCCCGAACAGACCAAAACCACCTGCCAGACCCGCCTGAACCACCTGCCGAGCACGCCGGAACCACCTACTCGACTCGCTGGAACCACCTACCTGACAAGCTAAAATCACCTGCCGGGTATGCCACAACCACTTGGTGGACACTCCGGAATCATCTGCCGGACATGCCAGAACCAGCTCTCAGACACACCAGAACCACGTGCCAGACACGCCGGAAGCACCTGCTGAGCATGCCTGAGCCAAATGCTCGACTTGCAAGAAACACCTGCCAGACACGCCAAAATCACCTGCCGGGTACGCCAGAACCACATGCCGGACACTCCCGAATCACCTGTCGGGCATGCCGGAACCATCTCTCAGACGTGCCAGAACCATGTTCCGGACACGCTGGTACCACCTGCCGAGCTCGCCGGAACCACCTGCTGGACACGCCAAAATCACCTGCCAGCTACGCCAGAACCACACGGCAGACACTCCGGAATCACCTGCCGGGCTTGCTGGAACCACCTTCCGGTCACACCAACATCACCTTTCAGCTACGCCAGAACCACTTGGCGGACACTCCGGAAACACCTCTCCGGCCTCACGGAACCACCTCTGAGACGTGCCAGAACCATGTGCCTGAGATGCAGGAACCACTCCCCGAACAGACCGAAACAACCTGCCAGACCCGCCTGAACACCCTGGCGAGCACGCCTGATCCACCTGCTCAACTAGCCGGAACCAACTTCCTGACACGCCAAAATCACCTGCCGGCTACGCCACAGCCATTTGGTGAACTCTTCGGAATCACATGCCGGGCTGGCTCCAGAACCACTCGGCAGACACTCCGGAACCACCTGCCGGGCATGCCGGAACCACCTCTCAGACATGCCGGAACCACATGCCAATGACACCGGAAGCACCTGCCGAGCACGCCAGAACCACCTGCTTGACTCGCCAAAACCACCTGCTGGACACGCCAAAATCACCTGCCGGCTACGCCACAACCATTTGGTGAACTCTTCGGAATCACCTGCCGGGCTTGCTGGAACCACCTGCTGATCACGCCAATATCACCTGCCAGCTATGCCAGAACCACTTGGCGGAAACCATGGAAACACCTGTCGGGCCGGCCGGAACCACCTCTCAGACGTGCCAGAACCATGAGCCTGAGATGCCGGAACCACTCCCCGAACAGACCGAAACCACCTGCCAGACCCGCCTGAAGCCCCTGGCAAGCACGCCTGATCCACCTGCTCAACTAGCTGGAACCAACTTCCTGACACGCCAAAATCACCTGCCAGGTATACAAGAACCACTTGGTGGACACTCCGGAATCATCTGCCGGACATGCCAGAACCAGCTCTCAGACACACCAGAACCACGTGCCAGAGACGCCGGAAGCACCAGCTGAGCATGCCTGAGCCACCTGATCGACTCGCAAGATACACCTGTCGGACATGCCAAAATCACCTGCCGGGTACGCCAGAAACACTGGGCGGACGCTCCGGAATCACCTGTCGGGCGTGCCGGAACCACCTCTCAGACTTGCCAGAACCATGTTCTGGACACGCCGGTACCACCTGCCGAGTATGCCGGAACCAGCTGATCCACTCCCCAGAACCACCTAGTGGACACGCAAAAATCAACTGCCGGCTACGCCAGAACCACTCGGCAGACACTCCGGAATCACAGGCCAGGCATTCCGGAACCACCTCTCAGAGGTGCCAGAACCAAATGTCGGACACTCCGGTATCACCTGCCGGGCATGCCGGAACCACCTCTCAGAGGTGCCAGAACCACATGCCGGACACTGCGGAATCACCTGCAGGGCATGCTGGAACCACATGCTGGACATGCCGGAACCACCTGCCGGACATGCCGGAACCACCTGCCGGACATTCCGGAACCACCGGCTCGACTCGCCGAAACCATTGCCGGACATGCAAAATCACCTGCCGGGTACGCCAGAACCACTTGGCGAACACTCCGGTATCACCTGCCGGCATGCCGGAACCACCTCTCAGAGGTGCCAGAACCACATGCCAGACACTCCGGAATCACCTGCCGGGCATGCCGGAACCACCTGCCGGACATGCCGGAACCACATGCCGGACATGCCGGAACCACCGGCTCGACTCGCAGGAACCATTGCCGGACATGCAAAATCACCTGCTGGCTACGACAGAACCACTTGGCGAACACTCCGGAATCACCTGCCGGGCATGGCGGAACCACCTCTAAGACATGCCGGAACCACATGCCAATGACACCGGAAGCACCTGCCGAGCAAGCCAGAACCACCTGCTCGACTCGCCAAAACCACCTGCTGGACACGCCAAAATCACCTGCCGGCTACGCCACAACCATTTGGTGAACGCTTCGGAATCACCTGCCGGGCTGGCTGGAACCACCTGCCGGTCACGCCAACATCACCTGCCAGCTATGCCAGAACCACTTGGCGGACACCATGGAAACACCTGTCGGGCCGGCCGGAACCACCTATCAGACGTGCCAGAACCATGTGCCTGAGATGCCGGAACCACACCCCGAACTGACCGAAACCACCTGCCAGACCCGCCTGAACCACCTGCCGAGCACGCCTTAACCGCCTACTCGACTCGCCGGAACCACCTACTTGACACGCTAAAATCACCTGCCGGGTATGCCACAACCACTTGGTGGACACTCCGGAATCATCTGCCGGACATGCCAGAACCAGCTCTCAGACACACCAGAACCACGTGCCAGACACGCCGCAAGCACCTGCTGAGCATGCCTGAGCCAAATGCTCGACTTGCAAGAAACACCTGCCTGACACGCCAAAATCACCTGCCGGGTACGCCAGAACCACGTGGCGGACACTCCGGAATCACCTGTCGGGCATGCCGGAACCAACTCTCAGACGTGCCAGAACCTCGAGCCGGTCACGCCAGAACCACCTGCCGGACAGACCGGAAACACCTGCTGGACACGCCGGAACCACCGGCTCGACTCGGCGGAACCACCGCCGGACATGCAAAATAACCTGCCGACTACGCCAGAACCCCATGGCGAACAGTCCGGAATGACTGTCGTGCATGCCGGAACCACCTCTCAGACTTGCCAGAACCATGTTCAGGACACGCCCGTACCACCTGCCGAGTATGCCGGAACCACCTGATCCACTCCCCAGAACCACCTGCAGGACACACCAGAATCACCTGCCGGCTACGCCACAACCATTTGGTGAACTCTTCAGAATCACCTGCCAGGCTGGCTGGAACCACCTGCCGGTCACGCCAACATCACCTGCCAGCTATGCCAGAACCACTTGGCGGACACCATGGAAACACCTGTCGGGCCGGCCGGAACCACCTATCAAACGTGCCAGGACCACGTGCCTGAGATGCCGGAACCACACCCCGAACAGACCAAAACCACCTGCCAGACCCGCCTGATCCCCCTGCCGAGCACGCCGGAACCACCTACTCGACTCGCTGGAACCACCTACCTGACAAGCTAAAATCACCTGCCGGGTATGCCACAACCACTTGGTGGACACTCCGGAATCATCTGCCGGACATGCCAGAACCAGCTCTCAGACACACCAGAACCACGTGCCAGACACGCCGGAAGCACCTGCTGAGCATGCCTGAGCCAAATGCTCGACTTGCAAGAAACACCTGCCAGACACGCCAAAATCACCTGCCGGGTACGCCAGAACCACATGCCGGACACTCCCGAATCACCTGTCGGGCATGCCGGAACCATCTCTCAGACGTGCCAGAACCATGTTCCGGACACGCTGGTACCACCTGCCGAGCTCGCCGTAACCACCTGCTGGACACGCCAAAATCACCTGCCAGCTACGCCAGAACCACACGGCAGACACTCCGGAATCACCTGCCGGGCTTGCTGGAACCACCTTCCGGTCACACCAACATCACCTTTCAGCTACGCCAGAACCACTTGGCGGACACTCCGGAAACACCTCTCCGGCCTCACGGAACCACCTCTGAGACGTGCCAGAACCATGTGCCTGAGATGCCGGAACCACTCCCCGAACAGACCGAAACAACCTGCCAGACCCGCCTGAACACCCTGGCGAGCACGCCTGATCCACCTGCTCAACTAGCCGGAACCAACTTCCTGACACGCCAAAATCACCTGCCGGCTACGCCACAACCATTTGGTGAACTCTTCGGAATCACATGCCGGGCTGGCTCCAGAACCACTCGGCAGACACTCCGGAACCACCTGCCGGGCATGCCGGAACCACCTCTCAGACATGCCGGAACCACATGCCAATGACACCGGAAGCACCTGCCGAGCACGCCAGAACCACCTGCTTGACTCGCCAAAACCACCTGCTGGACACGCCAAAATCACCTGCCGGCTACGCCACAACCATTTGGTGAACTCTTCGGAATCACCTGCCGGGCTTGCTGGAACCACCTGCCGGTCACGCCAATATCACCAGCCAGCTATGCCAGAACCACTTGGTGGACACCATGGAAACACCTGTCGGGCCAGCCGGAACCACCTCTCAGACGTGCCAGAACCATGAGCCTGAGATGCCGGAACCACTCCCCGAACAGACCGAAACCCCCTGCCAGACCCACCTGAACCCCCTGGCAAGCACGCCTGATCCACCTGCTCAACTAGCCGGAACCAACTTCCTGACACGCCAAAATCACCTGCCAGGTATACAAGAACCACTTGGTGGACACTCCGGAATCATCTGCCGGACATGCTGAACCAGCTCTCAGACACACCAGAACCACGTGCCATAGACGCCGGAAGCCCCAGCTGAGCATGCCTGAGCCACCTGCTCGAATCGCAAGATACACCTGTCGGACATGCCAAAATCACCTGCCGGGTTTGCCAGAAACACTTGGCGGACCCTCCGGAATCACCTGTCGGGCGTGCCGGAACCACCTCTCAGACTTGCCAGAACCATGTTCTGGACACGCCGGTACCACCTGCCGAGTATGCCGGAACCAGCTGATCCACTCCCCAGAACCACCTAGTGGACACACCAAAATCAACTGCCGGCTACGCCAGAACCACTCGGCAGACACTCCGGAATCACAGGCCAGGCATTCCGGAACCACCTCTCAGAGGTGCCAGAACCAAATTCCGGACTCTCCGGTATCACCTGCCGGGCATCCCGGAACCACCTCTCAGAGGTGCCAGAAACACATGCTGGACACTCCGGAATCACCTGCAGGGCATGCTGGAACCACGTGCTGGACATGCCGGAACCACCTGCCGGACATGCCGGAACCACCTGCTGGACATTCTGGAACCACCGGCTCGACTCGCCGGAACCATTGCCGGACATGCAAAATCACCTGTCGGCTACCCCAGAACCACTTGGGGAACACTCCGGTATCACCTGCCGGGCATGCCGGAACCACCTCTCAGAGGTGCCAGAACCACATGCCGGACACTCCGGAATCACCTGCCGGGCATGCCGGAACCACCTGCCGGACATGCCGGAACCACCGTCTCGACTCGCCGGAACCATTGCAGGACATGCAAAATCATCTGCCGGCTACGCCAGAACCACTCGGCTGGCACTCCGGAATCACATGCCGGGCATGGCGGAACGACCTCTCAGACATGCCGGAACCACATGCCAATGACACCGGAAGCACCTGCCGAGCACGCCAGAACAACCTGCTCGACTCGCCAAAACCACCTGCTGGACACGCCAAAATCACCTGCCGGCTACGCCAGAACCACTCGGCTGGCACTCCGGAATCACATGCCAGGCAATCCGGAACCACCTCTCAGAGGTGCCAGAACCAAATGCCGGACAATCCGGTATCACCTGCCGGGCATGCCGGAACCACCTCTCAGAGGTGCCAGAACCACATGCCGGACACTCCGGAATCACCTGCCGGGCATGCCAGAACCACCTCCCGGACATGCCGGAACCACCGGCTCGACTCGCCGGAACCATTGCCGGACATGCAAAATCACCTGCCGGCTACGCCAGAACCACTTGGCGAACACTCCGGAATCACCTGCCGGGCATGCCGGAACCACCTGCCGGACATGCCGGAACCACCGGCTCGACTCGCCGGAACCATTGCCGGACATGCAAAATCACCTCCCGGCTATGCGAGAACCACTTGGGGAACACTCCGGAATCACCTGCCGGGCATGGCGGAACCACCTCTCAGACATGCCGGAACCACATGCCAATGACACCGGAAGCACCTAGCGAGCACGCCAGAAACACCTGCTCGACTCGACAAAACCACCTGCTGGACACGCCAAAATCACCTTCCGGCTACGCCACAACTATTTGGTGAACACTTCGGAATCACCTGCCGGGCTGGCTGGAACCACCTGCCGGTCACGCCAACATCACCTGCCAGCTATGCCAGAACCACTTGGCGGACACCATGGAAACACCTGTCGGGCCGGCCGGAACCACCTATCAGACGTGCCAGAACCATGTGCCTGAGATGCCGGAACCACACCCCGAACAGACCGAAACCACCTGCCAGACCCGCCTGAACCACCTGCCAAGCACGCCGGAACCACCTACTCGACTCGCTGGAACCACCTACCTGACACGCTAAAATCACCTGCCGGGTATGCCACAACCACTTGGTGGACACTCCCTAATCATCTGCCGGACATGCCAGAACCAGCTCTCAGACACACCAGAACCACGTGTCAGACACGCCGGAAGCACCTGCTGAGAATGCCAGAGCCAAATGCTCGACTTGCAAGAAACACCTGCCAGACACGCCAAAATCACCTGCCGGGTACGCCAGAACCACGTGGCGGACACTCCGGAATCACCTGTCGGATGTGCTGGAACCACCCCTCAGACTTGCCAGAACCATGTTCTGGACACGCCGGTACCACCTGCCGAGTTGCCGGAACCACCTGGTCCACTCCCCAGAACCACCTAGTGGACACGCCAGAATCACCTGCCGACTACGCCAGAACCACTCGGCAGACACTCCGGAACCACCTGCCGGGCATGCCAGAACCACCTCTCAGAGGTGCCAGAACCACATGCCGGAGACTCCGGTATGACCTGCCGGGCATGCCGGAACCACCTCTCAGAGGTGCCAGAACCACATGCCGGACACTCCGGAATCACCTGCCTGGCATGACGGAACCATCTCTCAGACGTGCCAGAACCATGTTCCGGACACGCTGGTACCACCTGCAGAGCTCGCCGTAACCCCATGCTGGACACGCGAAAATCACCTGCCGGCTACGCCAGAACCACACGGCAGACACTCCGGAATCACCTGCCGGGCTGGCTGGAACCACCTGCCGGTCACGCCAACATCACCTTTCAGCTACGCCAGAACCACTTGGCGGACACTCCGGAAACACCTCTCCGGCCGGCCGGAACCACCTCTCAGACGTGCCAGAACCATGTGCCTGAGATGCCGGAACCACTCCCCGAACAGACCGAAACCACCTGACAGACCCGCCTGAACACCCTGGCGAGCACGCCTGATCCACCTGCTCAACTAGCCGGAACCAACTTCCTGACACACCAAAATCACCTGCCGGCTACGCCACAACCATTTGGTGAACTCTTCGGAATCACCTGCCGGGCTGGCTCCAGAACCACTCGGCAGACACTCCGGAACCACCTGCCGGGCATGCCTGAACCACATATCAGACATGCCGGAACCACATGCCAATGACACCGGAAGCACCTGCCAAGCACGCCAGAACCACCTGCTTGACTCGCCAAAACCTCCTGCTGGACACGCCAAAATCACCTGCCGGCTACGACACAACCATTTGGTGAACTCTTCGGAATCACCTGCCGGGCTTGCTGGAACCACCTGCCGGTCACGCCAATATCACCTGCCAGCTATGCCAGAACCACTTGGCGGACACCATGGAATCACATGTCGGGCATGCCGGAACCACCTCTCAGACTTGCCAGAGCCAAGTTCCGGACACGCCGGTACCACCTGCCGAGTATGCCGGAACCACCTGATCCACTCCCCAAAACCACCTGCTGGATACGCCAGAATCACCTGCCGGCTACGCCAGAACCACTCGGCAGACACTCCATAGCCAACTGCCGGGCATGCCGGAACCACCTCTCAGAGGCGCCAGAACCACATGACGGACACTTCGGAATCACCTGCCGGGCATGCCGGAACCGTCTCTCAGACGTGCCAGAACCATGTTCCGGACATGCCGGAACCACCTGCCTAGCTCGCCGGAAACACCTGCTGGACACGCCAAAATCACCTGCCGGCTACGCCAGAACCACTCGGCAGACACTCCGGAATCACATGCCGGGCATTCCGGAACCACCTCTCACAGGTGACAGAACCAAATGCTGGACACTCCGGTATCACCTGCCGGGCATGCCGGAACCACCTCTCAGAGGTGCCAGAACCACATGCCGGACACTCCGGAATCACCTGACGGGCATGCCGGAACCACCGGCTCGACTCGCCGTAACCATTGGCGGACATGCAAAATCACCTGCCGGCTACGCCAGAACCACTTGGCGAACACTCCGGAATCACCTGCCGGGCATGGCGGAACCACCTCTCAGACATGCCGGAAGCACATGCCAATGACACCGGAAGCACCTGCCGAGCACGCCAGAACAACCTGCTCGACTCGCCAAAACCACCTGCTGGACACGCCAAAATCACCTGCCGGCTACGCCAGAACCACTCGGCTGGCACTCCGGAATCACATGCCAGGCAATCCGGAACCACCTCTCAGAGGTGCCAGAACCAAATGCCGGACACTCCGGTATCACCTGCCGGGCATGCCGGAACCACCTCTCAGAGGTGCCAGAACCACATGCCGGACACTCCGGAATCACCTGCCGGGCATGCCGGAACCACCTCCCGGACATGCCGGAACCACCGGCTCGACTCGCCGGAACCATTGCCGGACATGCAAAATCACCTGCCGGCTACGCCAGAACCACTTGGCGAACACTCCGGTATCACCTGCCGGGCATGCCGGAACCACCTCTCAGAGGTGCCAGAACCACATGCCGGACACTCCGGAATCACCTGCCGGGCATGCCGGAACCACCTGCCGGACATGCCGGAACCACAGGCTCGACTCGCCGGAACCATTGCCGGACATGCAAAATCACCTCCCGGCTATGCCAGAACCACTTGGGGAACACTCCGGAATCACCTGCCGGGCATGGCGGAACCACCTCTCAGACATGCCGGAACCACATGCCAATGACACCGGAAGCACCTAGCGAGCACGCCAGAACCACCTGCTCGACTCGACAAAACCACCTGCTGGACACGCCAAAATCACCTTCCGGCTACGCCACAACTATTTGGTGAACTCTTCGGAATCACCTGCCGGGCTTGCTGGAACCAACTGCTGGTCACGCCAACATCACCTGCCAGCTATGCCAGAACCACTTGGCGGACACCATGGAAACACCTGTCGGGCCGGCCGGAACCACCTATCAGACGTGCCAGAACCATGTGCCTGAGATGCCGGAACCACACCCCGAACAGACCGAAACCACCTGCCAGACCCGCCTGAACCAACTGCCGAGCACTCCGGAACCACCTACTCGACTCGCTGGAACCACCTACCTGACACGCTAAAATCACCTGCCGGGTATGCCACAACCACTTGGTGGACACTCCGGAATCATCTGCCGGACATGCCAGAGCCAGCTCTCAGACACACCAGAACCACGTGTCAGACACGCCGGAAGCACCTGCTGAGAATGCCAGAGCCAAATGCTCGACTTGCAAGAAACACCTGCCAGACACGCCAAAATCACCTGCCGGGTACGCCAGAACCACGTGGCGGACACTCCGGAATCACCTGTCGGATGTGCTGGAACCACCCCTCAGACTTGCCAGAACCATGTTCTGGACACGCCGGTACCACCTGCCGAGTTGCCGGAACCACCTGGTCCACTCCCCAGAACCACCTAGTGGACACGCCAGAATCACCTGCCGACTACGCCAGAACCACTCGGCAGACACTCCGGAACCACCTGCCGGGCATGCCAGAACCACCTCTCAGAGGTGCCAGAACCACATGCCGGAGACTCCGGTATCACCTGCCGGGCATGCCGGAACCACCTCTCAGAGGTGCCAGAACCACATGCCGGACACTCCGGAATCACCTGCCTGGCATGACGGAACCATCTCTCAGACGTGCCAGAACCATGTTCCGGACACGCTGGTACCACCTGCAGAGCTCGCCGTAACCCCATGCTGGACACGCGAAAATCACCTGCCGGCTACGCCAGAACCACACGGCAGACACTCCGGAATCACCTGCCGGGCTGGCTGGAACCACCTGCCGGTCACGCCAACATCACCTTTCAGCTACGCCAGAACCACTTGGCGGACACTCCGGAAACACCTCTCCGGCCGGCCGGAACCACCTCTCAGACGTGCCAGAACCATGTGCCTGAGATGCCGGAACCACTCCCCGAACAGACCGAAACCACCTGACAGACCCGCCTGAACACCCTGGCGAGCACGCCTGATCCACCTGCTCAACTAGCCGGAACCAACTTCCTGACACACCAAAATCACCTGCCGGCTACGCCACAACCATTTGGTGAACTCTTCGGAATCACCTGCCGGGCTGGCTCCAGAACCACTCGGCAGACACTCCGGAACCACCTGCCGGGCATGCCTGAACCACATATCAGACATGCCGGAACCACATGCCAATGACACCGGAAGCACCTGCCAAGCACGCCAGAACCACCTGCTTGACTCGCCAAAACCTCCTGCTGGACACGCCAAAATCACCTGCCGGCTACGACACAACCATTTGGTGAACTCTTCGGAATCACCTGCCGGGCTTGCTGGAACCACCTGCCGGTCACGCCAATATCACCTGCCAGCTATGCCAGAACCACTTGGCGGACACCATGGAATCACATGTCGGGCATGCCGGAACCACCTCTCAGACTTGCCAGAGCCAAGTTCCGGACACGCCGGTACCACCTGCCGAGTATGCCGGAACCACCTGATCCACTCCCCAAAACCACCTGCTGGATACGCCAGAATCACCTGCCGGCTACGCCAGAACCACTCGGCAGACACTCCATAGCCAACTGCCGGGCATGCCGGAACCACCTCTCAGAGGCGCCAGAACCACATGACGGACACTTCGGAATCACCTGCCGGGCATGCCGGAACCGTCTCTCAGACGTGCCAGAACCATGTTCCGGACATGCCGGAACCACCTGCCTAGCTCGCCGGAAACACCTGCTGGACACGCCAAAATCACCTGCCGGCTACGCCAGAACCACTCGGCAGACACTCCGGAATCACATGCCGGGCATTCCGGAACCACCTCTCACAGGTGACAGAACCAAATGCTGGACACTCCGGTATCACCTGCCGGGCATGCCGGAACCACCTCTCAGAGGTGCCAGAACCACATGCCGGACACTCCGGAATCACCTGACGGGCATGCCGGAACCACCGGCTCGACTCGCCGTAACCATTGCCGGACATGCAAAATCACCTGCCGGCTACGCCAGAACCACTTGGCGAACACTCCGGAATCACCTGCCGGGCATGGCGGAACCACCTCTCAGACATGCCGGAAGCACATGCCAATGACACCGGAAGCACCTGCCGAGCACGCCAGAACAACCTGCTCGACTCGCCAAAACCACCTGCTGGACACGCCAAAATCACCTGCCGGCTACGCCAGAACCACTCGGCTGGCACTCCGGAATCACATGCCAGGCAATCCGGAACCACCTCTCAGAGGTGCCAGAACCAAATGCCGGACACTCCGGTATCACCTGCCGGGCATGCCGGAACCACCTCTCAGAGGTGCCAGAACCACATCCCGGACACTCCGGAATCACCTGCCGGGCATGCCGGAACCACCTCCCGGACATGCCGGAACCACCGGCTCGACTCGCCGGAACCATTGCCGGACATGCAAAATCACCTGCCGGCTACGCCAGAACCACTTGGCGAACACTCCGGTATCACCTGCCGGGCATGCCGGAACCACCTCTCAGAGGTGCCAGAACCACATGCCGGACACTCCGGAATCACCTGCCGGGCATGCCGGAACCACCTGCCGGACATGCCGGAACCACAGGCTCGACTCGCCGGAACCATTGCCGGACATGCAAAATCACCTCCCGGCTATGCCAGAACCACTTGGGGAACACTCCGGAATCACCTGCCGGGCATGGCGGAACCACCTCTCAGACATGCCGGAACCACATGCCAATGACACCGGAAGCACCTAGCGAGCACGCCAGAACCACCTGCTCTACTCGACAAAACCACCTGCTGGACACGCCAAAATCACCTTCCGGCTACGCCACAACTATTTGGTGAACTCTTCGGAATCACCTGCCGGGCTTGCTGGAACCAACTGCTGGTCACGCCAACATCACCTGCCAGCTATGCCAGAACCACTTGGCGGACACCATGGAAACACCTGTCGGGCCGGCCGGAACCACCTATCAGACGTGCCAGAACCATGTGCCTGAGATGCCGGAACCACACCCCGAACTGACCGAAACCACCTGCCAGACCCGCCTGAACCAACTGCCGAGCACTCCGGAACCACCTACTCGACTCGCTGGAACCACCTACCTGACACGCTAAAATCACCTGCCGGGTATGCCACAACCACTTGGTGGACACTCCGGAATCATCTGCCGGACATGCCAGAGCCAGCTCTCAGACACACCAGAACCACGTGTCAGACACGCCGGAAGCACCTGCTGAGAATGCCAGAGCCAAATGCTCGACTTGCAAGAAACACCTGCCAGACACGCCAAAATCACCTGCCGGGTACGCCAGAACCACGTGGCGGACACTCCGGAATCACCTGTCGGATGTGCTGGAACCACCCCTCAGACTTGCCAGAACCATGTTCTGGACACGCCGGTACCACCTGCCGAGTTGCCGGAACCACCTGGTCCACTCCCCAGAACCACCTAGTGGACACGCCAGAATCACCTGCCGACTACGCCAGAACCACTCGGCAGACACTCCGGAACCACCTGCCGGGCATGCCAGAACCACCTCTCAGAGGTGCCAGAACCACATGCCGGAGACTCCGGTATCACCTGCCGGGCATGCCGGAACCACCTCTCAGAGGTGCCAGAACCACATGCCGGACACTCCGGAATCACCTGCCTGGCATGACGGAACCATCTCTCAGACGTGCCAGAACCATGTTCCGGACACGCTGGTACCACCTGCAGAGCTCGCCGTAACCCCATGCTGGACACGCGAAAATCACCTGCCGGCTACGCCAGAACCACACGGCAGACACTCCGGAATCACCTGCCGGGCTGGCTGGAACCACCTGCCGGTCACGCCAACATCACCTTTCAGCTACGCCAGAACCACTTGGCGGACACTCCGGAAACACCTCTCCGGCCGGCCGGAACCACCTCTCAGACGTGCCAGAACCATGTGCCTGAGATGCCGGAACCACTCCCCGAACAGACCGAAACCACCTGACAGACCCGCCTGAACACCCTGGCGAGCACGCCTGATCCACCTGCTCAACTAGCCGGAACCAACTTCCTGACACACCAAAATCACCTGCCGGCTACGCCACAACCATTTGGTGAACTCTTCGGAATCACCTGCCGGGCTGGCTCCAGAACCACTCGGCAGACACTCCGGAACCACCTGCCGGGCATGCCTGAACCACATATCAGACATGCCGGAACCACATGCCAATGACACCGGAAGCACCTGCCAAGCATGCCAGAACCACCTGCTTGACTCGCCAAAACCTCCTGCTGGACACGCCAAAATCACCTGCCGGCTACGACACAACCATTTGGTGAACTCTTCGGAATCACCTGCCGGGCTTGCTGGAACCACCTGCCGGTCACGCCAATATCACCTGCCAGCTATGCCAGAACCACTTGGCGGACACCATGGAATCACATGTCGGGCATGCCGGAACCACCTCTCAGACTTGCCAGAGCCAAGTTCCGGACACGCCGGTACCACCTGCCGAGTATGCCGGAACCACCTGATCCACTCCCCAAAACCACCTGCTGGATACGCCAGAATCACCTGCCGGCTACGCCAGAACCACTCGGCAGACACTCCATAGCCAACTGCCGGGCATGCCGGAACCACCTCTCAGAGGCGCCAGAACCACATGACGGACACTTCGGAATCACCTGCCGGGCATGCCGGAACCGTCTCTCAGACGTGCCAGAACCATGTTCCGGACATGCCGGAACCACCTGCCTAGCTCGCCGGAAACACCTGCTGGACACGCCAAAATCACCTGCCGGCTACGCCAGAACCACTCGGCAGACACTCCGGAATCACATGCCGGGCATTCCGGAACCACCTCTCACAGGTGACAGAACCAAATGCTGGACACTCCGGTATCACCTGCCGGGCATGCCGGAACCACCTCTCAGAGGTGCCAGAACCACATGCCGGACACTCCGGAATCACCTGACGGGCATGCCGGAACCACCGGCTCGACTCGCCGTAACCATTGCCGGACATGCAAAATCACCTGCCGGCTACGCCAGAACCACTTGGCGAACACTCCGGAATCACCTGCCGGGCATGGCGGAACCACCTCTCAGACATGCCGGAAGCACATGCCAATGACACCGGAAGCACCTGCCTAGCACGCCAGAACCACCTGCTCGACTCGCCAAAACCACCTGCTGGACACGCCAAAATCACCTGCCGGCTACGCCACAACCATTTGGTGAACACTTCGGAATCACCTGCCGGGCTGGCTGGAACCACCTGCTGGTCACGCCAACATCACCTGCCAGCTATGCCAGAACCACTTGGCGGACACCATGGAAACACCTGTCGGGCCGGCCGGAACCACCTCTCAGACGTGCCAGAACCATGAGCCTGAGATGCCGGAACCACTCCCCGAACAGACCGAAACCACCTGCCAGACCCGCCTGAACCCCCTCGCGAGCACGCCTGATACACCTGCTCAACTAGCCGGAACCACCTTCCTGACACGCCAAAATCACCTGCCAGGTATACAAGAACCACTTGGTGGACACTCCGGAATCATCTGCCGGACATGCCAGAACCAGCTCTCAGACACACCAGAACCACGTGCCAGAGACGCCGGAAGCACCAGCTGAGCATGCCTCAGCCACCTGCTCGACTCGCAAGATACACCTGTCGAACAGGGGAAAATCACCTGCCGGGTACGCCAGAAACACTTGGCGGACGCTCCGGAATCACCTGTCGGGCGTGCCGGAACCACCTCTCAGACTTGCCAGAACCATGTTCTGGACACGCCGGTACCACCTGCCGAGTATGCCGGAACCAGCTGATCCACTCCCCAGAACCACCTAGTGGACACGCCAAAATCAACTGCCGGCTAAGCCAGAACCACTCGGCAGACACTCCGGAATCACAGGCCAGGCATTCCGGAACCACCTCTCAGAGGTGCCAGAACCAAATGCCGGAGACTCCGGTTTCACCTGCCGGGCATGCCGGAACCACCTCTCAGAGGTGCCAGAACCACATGCCGGACACTCCGGAATCACCTGCCGGGCATGCTGTTACCACATGCTGGACATGCCGGAACCACCTGATGGACATGCCGGAACCACCTGCCGGACATTCCGGAACCACCGGCTCGACTCGCCGGAACCATTGCCGGACATGCAAAATCACCTGCCGGCTACGCCAGAACCACTTGGCGAACACTCCGGTATCACCTGCCGGGCATGCCGGAACCACCTCTCAGAGGTGCCAGAACCACATGCCGGACACTCCGGAATCACCTGCCGGGCATGCCGGAACCACCGGCTTGACTCGCCGGAACCATTGCCGGACATGCAAAATCACCTGCCGGCTATGCCAGAACCACTTGGTGAACACTCCGGAATCACCTGCCGGGCATGGCGGAACCACCTCTCACACATGCCGGAACCACATGCCAATGACACCGGAAGCACATAGCGAGCACGCCAGAACCACCTGCTCGACTCGACAAAACCACCTGGTGGACACGCCAAAATCACCTTCCGGCTACGCCGCAACTATTTGGTGAACACTTCGGAATCACCTGCCTGGCTGGCTGGAACAACCTGCCGGTCACGCCAACATCACCTGCCAGCTATGCCAGAACCACTTGGCGGACACCATGGAAACACCTGTCGGGCCGGCCGGAACCACCTGTCAGACATGCCAGAACCATGTGCCTGAGATGCCGGAACCACACCCCGAACAGACCGAAACCACCTGCCAGACCCGCCTGAACCACCTGCCGAGCACGCCGGAACCACCTACTCGACACGCTGGAACCACCTACCTGACACGCTAAAATCACCTGCCGGGTATGCAACAACCACTTGGTGGACACTCCGGAATCATCTGCCGGACATGCCAGAACCAGCTCTCAGACACACCAGAACCACGTGTCAGACACGCCGGAAGCACCTGCTGAGAATGCCAGAGCCAAATGCTCGACTTGCAAGAAACACCTGCCAGACACGCCAAAATCACCTGCCGGGTACGCCAGAAGCACCTGGTGGACACTCCGGAATCACCTGTCGGGCATGCCGGAACCAACTCTCAGACGTGCCAGAACCTCGTGCCTGTCACGCCAGAACCACCTGCCGGACAGACCAGAAACACCTGCTGGATACGCCGCAACCACCAGCTCGACTCGCCGGAACCACCGCTGGACATGCAAAATGACCTGCCGGCTATGCCAGAACCACTTGGCGAACACTCCGGAATCACCTCTCGGGCCTGCCGGAACCACCTCTCAGACTTGCCATAACCATGTTCCGGACACGCCGGTACCTCCTGACGAGTATGCCGGAACCACCTGATCCACTCCCCAGAAGCACCTGCTGGATACGCCAGAATCACCTGCCGGCTACTCCAGGACCACTTGGCAGACACTCCGTAACCAACTGCCGGGCATGCCGGAACCACCTCTCAGAGGTGCCAGAACCGCATGCCGGACACTCCGGAATCACATGCCGGGCATGCCGGAACCACCTCTCAGAGGTGCCAGAACGACATGCCGGACACTCCCGAATCACCTGCCGGGCATGCCGGAACCATCTGTCAGACGTGCCAGAACCATGTGCCTGAGATGCCGGAACCACACCCCGAACAGACGAAACCACCTGCCAGACCCGCCTGAACCAACTGCCGAGCACGCTGGAACCACCTACTCAACTCGCTGGAACCACCTACCTGACACGCTAAAATCACCTGCCGGGTATGCCACAACCACTTGGTGGACACTCCGGAATCATCTGTCGGACATGCCAGAACCAGCTCTCAGACAAACCAGAACCACGTGCCAGACATGCCGGAAGCACCTGCTGAGCATGCCTGAGCCAAATGCTCGACTTGCAAGAAGCACCTGCCAGACACGCCAAAATCACCTGCCGGGTAAGCCAGAACCATGTGGCGGACACTCCGGAATCACCTGTCGGGCATGCCGGAACCGCCTCTCAGACTTGCCAGAACCATGTTCTGGACACGCCGGTACCACCTGTCGAGTATGCCGGAACCAGCTGATCCACTCCCCAGAACCACCTAGTGGACACGCCAAAATCAACTGCCGGCTACGCCAGAACCACTCGGCAGACACTCCGGAATCACAGGCCAGGCATTCCGGAACCACCTCTCAGAGGTGCCAGAACCAAATGCCGGAGACTCCGGTTTCACCTGCCGGGCATGCCGGAACCACCTCTCAGAGGTGCCAGAACCACATGCCGGACACTCCGGAATCACATGCCGGGCATGCCGGAACCATCTCTCAGACGTGCAAGAACCTTGTTCCGGACATGCTGGTACCACCTGCCGAGCTCGCCGGAACCACCTGCTGTACACACCAAAATCACCTGCCAGCTACGCCAGAACCACACGGCAGTCACTCCGGAATCACTTGCCGGGCTGGCTGGAACCACCTGCCGGTCACGCCAACATCACCTTTCAGCTACGCCAGAACCACTTGGCGGACACTCCGGAAACACCTCTCCGGCCGGCCGGAACCACCTCTCAGACGTGCCAGAACCATGTGCCTGAGATGCCGGAACCACTCCCCGAACAGACCGAAACCACCTGCCAGACCCGCCTGAACCCCCTGGCGAGCACGCCTGATCCACCTGCTCAACTAGCCGGAACCAACTTCCTGACATTCCAAAATCACCTGCCGGCTACGCCACAACCATTTGGTGAACTCTTCGGAATCACCTGCCGGGCTGGCTCCAGAACCACTCGGCAGACACTCCGGAACCACCTGCCGGGCATGCCGGAACCAACTCTCAGACGTGCCAGAACCTCGTGCCGGTCACGCCCGAACCACCTGACGGACAGACCGGAAACACCTGCTGGACACGCCGGAACCACCGGCTCGACTCGGCGGAACCACCGCCGGACATGCAAAATAACCTGTCGACTACGCCAGAACCACATGGCGAACAGTCCGGAATCACCTGTCGTGCATGCCGGAACCACCTCTCAGACTTGCCAGAACCATGTTCAGGACACGCCCGTACCACCTGCCGAGTATGCCGGAACCACCTGATCCACTCCCCAGAACCACCTGCAGGACACACCAGAATCACCTGCCGGCTACGCCACAACCATTTGGTGAACTCTTCGGAATCACCTGCCGGGCTTGCTGGAACCACCTGCTGGTCACGCCAACATCACCAGCCAGCTATGCCAGAACCACTTGGCGGACACCTGGAAACACCTGTCGGGCCGACCGGAACCACCTCTCAGACGTGCCAGAACCATGAGCCTGAGATGCCGGAACCACTCCCCGAACAGACCGAAACCACCTGCCAGACCCGCCTGAAGCCCCTGGCGAGCACGCCTGAGCCACCTGCTCAACTAGCTGGAACCAACTTCCTGACACGCCAAAATCACCTGCCAGGTATACAAGAACCACTTGGTGGACACTCCGGAATCATCTGCCGGACATGCCAGAACCAGCTCTCAGACACACCAGAACCACGTGCCAGAGACGCCGGAAGCACCAGCTGAGCATGCCTGAGCCACCTGCTCGACTCGCAAGATACACCTGTCGGACATGCCAAAATCACCTGCCGGGTACGCCAGAAACACTTGGCGGACGCTCCGGAATCACCTGTCGGGCGTGCCGGAACCACCTCACAGAGTTGCCAGAACCATGTTCTGGACACGTCGGTACCACCTGCCGAGTATGCCGGAACCAGCTGATCCACTCCCCAGAACCACCTAGTGGTCACGCCAAAATCAACTGCCGGCTACGCCAGAACAACTCGGCAGACACTCCGGAATCACAGGCCAGGCATTCCGGAACCACCTCTCAGAGGTGCCAGAACCAAATGTCGGACACTCCGGTATCACCTGCCGGGCATGCCGGAACCACCTCTCAGAGGTGCCAGAACCACATGCCGGACACTCCGGAATCACCTACAGGGCATGCTGGAACCACATGCTGGACATGCCGGAACCACCTGCCGGACATGCCGGAACCACCTGCCGGACATTCCGGAACCACCGGCTCGACTCGCCGGAACCATTGCCGGACATGCAAAATCACCTGTCGGCTACGCCAGAACCACTTGGGTGAACACTCCGGTATCACCTGCCGGGCATGCCGGAAGCACCTCTCAGAGGTGCCAGAACCACATGCCGGACACTCCGGAATAACCTGCCGGGCATGCCGGAACCACCTGCCGGACATGCCGGAACCACCGTCTCGACTCGCCGGAACCATTGCAGGAAATGCAAAATCATCTGCCGGCTACGCCAGAACCACTCGGCTGGCACTCCGGAATCACATGCCGGGCATGGCGGAACCACCTCTCAGACATGCCGGAACCACATGCCAATGACACCGGAAGCACCTGCCGAGCACGCCAGAACAACCTGCTCGACTCGCCAAAACCACCTGCTGGACACGCCAAAATCACCTGCCGGCTACGCCAGAACCACTCGGCTGGCACTCCGGAATCACATGCCAGGCAATCCGGAACCACCTCTCAGAGGTGCCAGAACCAAATGCCGGACACTCCGGTATCACCTGCCGGGCATGCCGGAACCACCTCTCAGAGGTGCCAGAACCACATGCCGGACACTCCGGAATCACCTGCCGGGCATGCCGGAACCACCTGCCGGACATGCAAAATGACCTGCCGGCTATGCCAGAACCACTTGGCGAACACTCCGGAATCACCTGTCGGGCCTGCCCGAACCGCCTCTGAGACTTGCCATAACCATGTTCCGGACACGCCGGTACCACCTGCCGAATATGCCGGAACCACCTGATCCACTCCCCAGAACCACCTAGTGGACACGCCAGAATCACCTGCCGACTACGCCAGAACCACTCGGCAGACACTCCGGAACCACCTGCCGGGCAGCCGGAACCACCTCTCAGAGGTGCCAGAACCACATGCTGGAGACTCCGGTATCACCTGCCGGGCAAGCCGGAACCACCTCTCAGAGGTGCCAGAACCAAATACCAGAGACTCCGTAATCACCTGCCTGTCATGACGGAACCATCTCTCAGACGTGCCAGAACCATGTTCCGGAGACGCTGGTACCACCTGCAGAGCTCGCCGGAACCACCTGCTGGACACGCCAAAATCACCTGCCAGCTACGCCAGAACCACACGGCAGACACTCCGGAATCACCTGCCAGGCTCTATGGAACCACCTGCCGGTCACGCCAACATCACATTTCAGCTATGCCAGAAAAACTTGGCGGACACCATGGAAACACCTGTCGGGCCGGCCGGAACCAGCTCTCAGACGTGCCAGAACCTCGTGCCTGTCACGCCAGAACCACCTGCCGGACTGACCGGAAACACCTGCTGGATACGCCGCAACCACCGGCTCGACTCGCCGGAACCACCGCCGGACATGCAAAATGACCTGCCGGCTATGCCAGAACCACTTGGCGAACACTCCGGAATCACCTCTCGGGCCTGCCGGAACCACCTCTCAGACTTGCCAAAACCATGCTCCGGACACGCCGGTACCTCCTGCCGAGTATGCCGGAACCACCTGATCCACTCCCCAGAACCACCTGCTGGATACGCCAGAATCACCTGCCGGCTACTCCAGGACCACTTGGCAGACACTCCGTAACCAACTGCCGGGCATGCCGGAACCACCTCTCAGAGGTGCCAGAACCGCATGCCGGACACTCCGGAATCACATGCCGGGCATGCCGGAACCACCTCTCAGAGGTGCCAGAATGACATGCCGGACACTCCCGAATCACCTGCCGGGCATGCCGGAACCATCTGTCAGACGTGCCAGAACCATGTGCCTGAGATGCCGGAACCACACCCCGAACAGACGAAACCACCTGCCAGACCCGCCTGAACCACCTTCCGAGCACGCCGGAACCACCTACTCGACTCGCTGGAACCACCTACCTGACACGCTAAAATCTCCTGCCGGGTATGCCACAACCACTTGGTGGACACTCCGGAATCATCTGCCGGACATGCCAGAACCAGCTCTCAGACAAACCAGAACCACGTGCCAGACATGCCGGAAGCACCCGCTGAGCATGCCTGAGCCAAATGCTCGACTTGCAAGAAGCACCTGCCAGACACGCCAAAATCACCTGCCGGGTACGCCAGAACCATGTGGCGGACACTCCGGAATCACCTGTCGGGCATGCCGGAACCGCCTCTCAGACTTGCCAGAACCATGTTCCGGACACGCCGGTACCACCTGCCGAGTATGCCGGAACCACCTGATCCACTCCCCAGAACCACCTGCTGGACACGCCAGAATCACCTGCCGACTACGCCAGAACCACTCGGCAGACACTCCGGAACCACCTGCCGGGCATGCCGGAACCACCTCTCAGAGGTGCCAGAACCACATGCCGAACACTCCTGAATCACCTGCCGGGCATGCCGGAACCACCTCTCAGAGGTGCCAGAACCACATGCCGGACACTCCCAAATCACCTGCCGGGCATGCCGGAACCATCTCTCAGACGTGCAAGAACCTTGTTCCGGACATGCTGGTACCACCTGCCGAGCTCGCCGGAACCACCTGCTGTACACACAAATATCACCTGCCAGCTACGCCAGAACAACACGGCAGACACTCCGGAATCACCTGCCGGGCTGGCTGGAACCACCTGCCGGTCACGCCAACATCACCTTTCAGCTACGCCAGAACCACTTGGCGGACACTCCGGAAACACCTCTCCGGCCGGCCGGAACCACCTCTCAGACGTGCCAGAACCATGTGCCTGAGATGCCGGAACCACTCCCCGAACAGACCGAAACCACCTGCCAGACCCGCCTGAACCCCCTGGCGAGCACGCCTGATCCACCTGCTCAACTAGCCGGAACCAACTTCCTGACATTCCAAAATCACCTGCCGGCTACGCCAGAACCACTTGGCGAACACTCCGGAATCACCTGCCGGGCATGGCGGAACCACCTCTCAGACATGCCGGAACCACATGCCAATGACACCGGAAGCACCTGTCTAGCACGCCAGAACCACCTGCTCGACTCGCCAAATCCACCTGCTGGACACGCCAAAATCACCTGCCGGCTACGCCACAACCATTTGGTGAACGCTTCGGAATCACCTGCCGGGCCGGCTGGAACCACCTGCCGGTCACGCCAACATCACCTGCCAGCTATGCCAGAACCACTTGGCGGACACCATGGAAACACCTGTCGGGCCGGCCGGAACCACCTCTCAGACGTGCCAGAACCAGGTGCCTGAGTTGCCGGAACCACACCCCGAACAGACCGAAACCACCTGCCAGACCCGCCTGAACCACCTGCCGAGCACGCCATAACCGCCTACTCGACTCGCCGGAACCACCTACCTGACACGCTAAAATCACCTGCCGGGTATGCCACAACCACTTGGTGGACACTCCGGAATCATCTGCCGGACATGCCAGAACCAGCTCTCAGACACACCAGAACCACGTGCCAGACACGCCGGAAGCACCTGCTGAGCATGCCTGAGCCAAATGCTCGACTTGCAAGAAACACCTGCCAGACACGCCAAAATCACCTGCCGGGTACGCCAGAACCACGTTGCGGACACTCCGGAATCACCTGTCGGGCATGCCGGAACCCACTCTCAGACGTGCCAGAACCTCGTGCCGGTCACGCCAGAACCACCTGCCGGACAGACCGGAAACACTTGCTGGACACGCCGGAACCACCGGCTCGACTCGCCGGAACCACCGCCGGACATGCAAAATGACCTGCCGGCTACGCCAGAACCACTTGGCGAACACTCCGGAATCACCTGTCGGGCATGCCGGAACCACCTCTCAGACTTGCCAGAACCAAGTTCCGGACACGCCGGTACCACCTGCCGAGTATGCCGGAACCACCTGATCCACTCCCCAAAACCACCTGCTGGATACGCCAGAATCACCTGCCGGCTACGCCAGAACCACTCGGCAGACACTCCATAACCAACTGTCGGGCATGCCGGAACCATCTCTCAGACGTGCCAGAACCATGTTCCGGACATGCCGGAACCACCTGCCGAGCTCGCCGGAACCACCTGCTGGACACGCCAAAATCACCTGCCGGCTACCCAGAACCACTTGGCAGACAGTCCGGAATCACATGCCGGGCATTCCGGAACCACCTCTCACAGGTGCCAGAACCAAATGCTGGACACTCCGGCATCACCTGCCGGGCATGCCGGAACCACCTCTCAGAGGTGCCAGAACCACATGCCGGACACTCCAGAATCACCTGCCGGGCATGCCGGAACCACCTCTCAGAGGTTCCAGAACCACATGCCGGACACTCCCGAATTGCCTGCCGGGCATGCCGGAACCATCTCTCAGACGTGCCAGAACCATGATCCGGACACGCTGCTACCACCTGCCGAGCTCGCTGGAACCACCTGCTGGACACGCCAAAATCACCTGCCGGCTACGCCACAACCATTTGGTGAACTCTTCGGAATCACCTGCCCGCCTTGCTGGAACCACCTGCCGGTCACGCCAATATCACCTGCCAGCTATGCCAGAACCACTTGGCGGACACCATGGATTCACCAGTCGGGCATGCCGGAACCGCCTCTCAGACTTGCCAAAACCATGTTCCTTACACGCCGGTACCACCTGCCGAGTATGCCGGAACCAACTGATCCACTCCCCAGAACCACCTGCTGGACACGCCAGAATCACCTGCCGACTACGCCAGAACCACTCGGCAGACACTCCGGAACCACCTGCCGGGCATGCCGGAACCACCTCTCAGAGGTTCCAGAACCACTTGCCGAACACTCCAGAATCACCTGCCTGGCATGCCGGAACCACCTCTCAGAGGTGCCAGAACCACATGCCGGACACTCCGGAATCACCTGCCTGGCATGACGGAACCATCTCTCAGACGTGCCAGAACCATGTTCCGGACACGCTGGTACCACCTGCCGAGCTCGCCGGAACCACCTGCTGGAAACGCCAAAATCACCTGCCAGCTACGCCAGAACCACACGGCAGACACTCCGGAATCACCTGCCGGGCTCTCTGGAACCACCTGCCTGTCACGCCAACATCACCTTTGAGCCACGCCAGAACCACTTGGTGGAAACTCTGCAAACACCTGTACGGCCGGCGGTAACCACCTCTCAGACGTGCCAGAAACATGTGCCTGAGATGCCGGAACCACTACCCGAACAGACCGAAAGCACCTGCCAGACCCGCCTGAACCCCCTGGCGAGCACGCCTGATCCACCTGCTCAACTAGCCGGAACCAACTTCCTGACATTCCAAAATCACCTGACGGCTACGCCACAACCATTTGGTGAACTCTTCGGAATCACCTGCCGGGCTGGCTCCAGAACCACTCGGCAGACACTCCGGAACCACCTGCCGGGCATGCCGGAACCACCTCTCAGACATGCCGGAACCACATGCCAATGACACCGGAAGCACCTGCCGAGCACGCCAGAACCACCTGCTCGACTCGCCAAAACCACCTGCTGGACATGCCAAAATCACCTGCCGGCTACGCCACAACCATTTGGTGAACTCTTCGGAATCACCTGCCGGGCTTGCTGGAACCACCTGCTGGTCACGCCAACATCACCTGCCAGCTATGCCAGACCGCTTGGCGGACACCATGGAAACACCTGTCGGGCCGGCCGGAACCACCTCTCAGACGTGCCAGAACCATGAGCCTGAGATGCCGGAACCACTCCCCGAACAGACCGAAACCACCTGCCAGACCCGCCTGAAGCCCCTGGCAAGCACGCCTGAGCGACCTGCTCAACTAGCTAGAACCAACTTCCTGACACGCCAAAATCACCTGCCAGGTATACAAGAACCACTTGGTGGACACTCCGGAATCATCTGCCGGACATGCCAGAACCAGCTCTCAGACACACCAGACCCACGTGCCAGAGACGCCGGAAGCACCAGCTGAGCATGCCTGAGCCACCTGCTCGACTCGCAAGATACACCTGTCGGACATCCCAAAATCACCTGCCGGGTAAGCCAGAAACACTGGGCGGACGCTCCGGAATCACCTGTCGGGCGTGCCGGAACCACCTCTCAGACTTGCCAGAACCATGTTCTGGACACGCCGGTACCACCTGCCGAGTATGCCGGAACCAGCTGATCCACTCCCCAGAACCACCTAGTGGTCACGCCAAAATCAACTGCCGGCTACGCCAGAACCACTCGGCAGACACTCCGGAATCACAGTCCAGGCATTCCGGAACCACCTCTCAGAGGTGCCAGAACCAAATGTCGGACACTCCGGTATCACCTGCCGGGCATGCCGGAACCACCTCTCAGAGGTGCCAGAACCACATGCCGGACACTCCGGAATCACCTGCAGGGCATGCTGGAACCACATGCTGGACATGCCGGAACCACCTGACGGACATACCGGAACCACCTGCCGAGCACGCCGGAACCGCCTACTCGACTCGCCGGAACCACCTACCTGACACGCTAAAATCACCTGCCGGGTATGCCACAACCACTTGGTGGACACTCCGGAATCATCTGCCGGACATGCCAGAACCAGCTCTCAGACTCACCAGAACCACGTGCCAGAGACGCCGGAAGCACCTGCTGAGCATGCCTAAGCCAAATGCTCGACTTGCAAGAAACACCTGCCTGACACGCCAAAATGACCTGCCGGCTACTCCAGAACCACTCGGCAGACACTCCGTAACCAACTGCCGGGCATGCCGGAACCACCTGCCGAGCTTGCCGGAACCACCTGCTGGACACGCCAAAATCACCTGCCGGCTATGCCAGAACCACTCGGCAGACACTCGGGAATCACATGCCACGCATTCCGGAACCACCTCTCAGAGGTGCCAGAACCAAATGCCGGACACTGCGGAATCACCTGCCGGGCATGCCGGAACCACCTCTCAGAGGTGCCAGAACCACATGCCGGAGACTCCCGAATCACCTGCCGGGCATGCCGGAACCATCTGTCAGAACCATGTGCCTGAGATGCCGGAACCACACCCCGAACAGAGGAAACCACCTGCCAGACCGGCCTGAACCACCTGCCGAGCACGCCGGAACCACCTACTCGACTCGCTGGAACCACCTACCTGACACGCTAAAATCACCTGCCGGGTACGCCACAACCACTTGGTGGACACTCCGGAATCATCTGCCGGACATGCCAGAACCAGCTCTCAGACACACCAGAACCGCGTGCCAGAAACGCCGGAAGCACCTGCTGAGCATGCCTGAGCCAAATGCTCGACTTGCAAGAAACACCTGCCTGACACGCCAAAATCACCTGCCGGGTACGCCAGAACCAGGTGGCGGACACTCCGGAATCACCTGTCGGGCATGCCGGAACCAACTCTCAGACGTGCCAGAACCTCGTGCCGGTCACGCCAGAACCATCTGCCGGACAGACCGGAAACACCTGCTGGATACGCCGCAACCACCGGCTCGACTCGCCGGAATCACCGCCGGACATGCAAAATGACCTGCCGGCTACGCCAGAACCACTTGGCGAACACTCCGGAATCACCTGTCGGGCATGCCGGAACCACCTCTCAGACCTGCCAGAACCATGTGCCGGACACGCCGGTACGACCTGCCGAGTATGCCAGAACCACCTGATCCACTCCCCAGAACCACCTGCTGGATACGCCTGAATCACCTGCCGGCTACTCCAGAACCACTCGGCAGACACTCCGTAACCAACTGCCGGGCATGCCACAACCACCTCTCAGAGGTGCCAGAACCACATGCCGGACACTCCGGAATTACCTGCCTGGCATGCCTGAACCATCTCTCAGACTTGCCAGAACCATGTTCCGGACATGCCGGAACCACCTGCCGAGCTTGCCGGAACCACCTGCTGGACACGCCAAAATCACCTGCCGGTCACGCCAGAACCACTCGGCAGACACTCGGGAATCACATGCCACGCATTCCGGAACCAGCTCTCAGAGGTGCCAGAACCAAATGCCGGACACTCCGGAATAACCTGCCGGGCATGCCGGAACCACCTCTCAGAGGTGCCAGAACCACATGCCGGAGACTCCCGCATCACCTGCCGGGCATGCCGGAACCATCTGTCAGACTTGCCAGAACCATGTGCCTGAGATGCCGGAACCACACCCCGAACAGACGAAACCACCTGCCAGACCCGCCTGAACCACCTGCCGAGCACGCCGGAACCACCTACTCGACTCGCTGGAACCACCTACCTGACACGCTAAAATCACCTGCCGGGTATGCCACAACCACTTGGTGGACACTCCGGAATCATCTGCCGGACATGCCAGAACCAGCTCTCAGACACACCAGAACCGCGTGCCAGAAACGCCGGAAGCACCTGCTGAGCATGCCTGAGCCAAATGCTCGACTTGCAAGAAACACCTGCCTGACACGCCAAAATCACCTGCCGGGTACGCCAGAACCATGTGGCGGACACTCCGGAATCACCTGTCGGGCATGCCGGAACCGCCTCTCAGACTTGCCAGAACCATGTTCCGGACACGCCGGTACCACCTGCCGAGTATGCCGGAACCACCTGATCCACTCCCCAGAACCACCTGCTGGACACGCCAGAATCACCTGCCGACTACGCCAGAACCACTCGGCAGACACTCCGGAACCACCTGCCGGGCATGCCGGAACCACCTCTCAGAGGTGCCAGAACCACATGCCGAACACTCCGGAATCACCTGCCGGGCATGCCGGAACCACCTCTCAGAGGTGCCAGAACCACATGCCGGACACTCCCGAATCACCTGCCGGGCATGCCGGAACCATCTCTCAGACGTGCAAGAACCTTGTTCTGGACATGCTGGTACCACCTGCCGAGCTCGCCGGAACCACCTGCTGTACACGCCAAAATCACCTGCCAGCTACGCCAGAACCACACGGCAGACACTCCGGAATCACCTGCCGGGCTGGCTGGAACCACCTGCCGGTCACGCCAACATCACCTTTCAGCTACGCCAGAACCACTTGGCGGACACTCCGGAAACACCTCTCCGGCCGGCCGGAACCACCTCTCAGACGTGCCAGAACCATGTGCCTGAGATGCCGGAACCACTCCCCGAACAGACCGAAACCACCTGCCAGACCCGCCTGAACCCCCTGGCGAGCACGCCTGATCCACCTGCTCAAGAAGCCGGAACCAACTTCCTGACATTCCAAAATCAACTGCCGGCTACGCCACAACCATTTGGTGAACTCTTCGGAATCACCTGCCGGGCTGGCTCCAGAACCACTCGGCAGACACTCTGGAACCACCTGCCGGGCATGCCGGAACCACCTCTCAGACATGCCGGAACCACATGCCAATGACCCCGGAAGCACCTGCCGAGCACGCCAGAACCACCTGCTCGACTCGCCAAAACCACCTGCTGGACACGCCAAAATCACCTGCCGGCTACGACACAACCATATGGTGAACTCTTCGGAATCACCTGCCGGGCTTGCTGGAACCACCTGCCGGTCACGCCAACATCACCTGCCAGCTATGCCAGAACCACTTGGCGGACACCCTGGAATCACCTGTCGGGCCGGCCGGAACGACATCTCACACGTGCCAGAACCATGTGCCTGAGATGCCGGAACCACTCCCCGAACAGACCGAAACCACCTGCCAGACCCGCCTGAACCCCCTGGCGAGCACGCCTGATCCACCTACTCAACTAGCCGGAACCAACTTCCTGACACGCCAAAATCACCTGCCAGGTATACCAGAACCACTTGGTGGACACTCCGGAATCATCTGCCTGACATGCCAGAACCAGCTCTCAGACACACCAGAACCACGTGACAGACACGCCGGAAGCACCTGCTGAGCATGCCTGAGCCAAATGCTCGACTTGCAAGAAGCAACTGCCAGACACGCCAAAATCACCTGCCGGGTACGCCAGAACCACGTGGCGGACACTCCGGAATCACCTGTCGGGCATGCCGGAACCAACTCTCAGACGTGCCAGAACCTCGTGCCGGTCACGCCAGAACCACCTGCCGGACAGACCGGAAACACCTGCTGGACACGCCGGAACCACCGGCTCGACTCGCCGGAACCACCGCCGGACATGCAAAATGACCTGCCGGCTACGCCAGAGCCACTTGGCGAACACTCCGGAATCACCTGTCGGGCATGCCGGAGTCACCTCTCAGACTTGCCAGAACCAAGTTCCGGACACGCCGGTACCTCCTGCCGAGTATGCCGGAACCACCTGATCCACTCCCGAAAACCACCTGCTGGATACGCCAGAATCACCTGCTGGGTACGCAAGAACCACTCGGCAGACACTCCATAACCAACTGCCGGGCATGCCGGAACCACCTCTCAGAGGTGCCAGAACCACTTGGCGGACACTCCGGAATCACCTGTCGGGCATGCCGGAGCCACCTCTCAGACTTGCCAGAACCAAGTTCCGGACACGCCGGTACCACGTGCCGAGTATGCCGGAACCACCTGATCCACTCCCGAAAACCACCTGCTGGATACGCCAGAATCACCTGCTGGCTACGCAAGAACCACTCGGCAGAAACTCCATAACCAACTGCTGGGCATGCCGGAACCACCTCTCAGAGGTGCCAGAACCACATGACGGACACTCCGGAATCACCTGCCGGGCATGCCGGAACCATCTCTCAGACGTGCCAGAACCATGTCCCGGACATGCCGGAACCACCTGCCGAGCTCGCCGGAACCACCTGCTGGACACGCCAAAATCACCTGCCGGCTACGCCAGAACCACTCGGCAGAGACTCCGGAATCACATGCCGGGCATTCCGGAACCACCTCTCACAGGTGCCAGAACCAAATGCTGGACACTCCGGAATCACCTGCCGAGCATGCCGGAACCACCTGCTGGACATGCCGGAACCACCGGCTCGACTAGCCGTAACCATTGCCGGACATGCAAAATCACCTGCCGGCTACGCCAGAACCACTTGGCGAACACTCCGGAATCACCTGCCTGGCATGGCGGAACCAGCTCTCAGACATGCCGGAACCACATGCCAATGACACCGGAAGCACCTGCCAAGCACGCCAGAACCACCTGCTCGACTCGCCAAAACCACCTGCTGGACACGCCAAAATCACCTGCTGGCTACGCCACAACCATTTGGTGAACTCTTCGGAATGACCTGCCGGGCTTGCTGGAACCACCTGCCGGTCACGCCAATATCACCTGCCAGCTATGCCAGAACCACTTGGCGGACACCATGGAATCACCTGTCGGGCATGCCGGAACCATCTCCTAGACGTGCCAGAACCATGTTCCTTACACGCCGGTACCACCTGCCGAGTATGCCGGAACCAACTGATCCACTCCCCAGAACCACCTGCTGGACACGCAAGAATCACCTGCCGACTACGCCAGAACCACTCGGCAGACACTCCGGTACCACCTGCCGGGCATGCCAGAACCACCTCTCAGAGGTTCCAGAACCACTTGCCGAACACTCCAGAATCACCTGCCTGGCATGCCGGAACCACCTCTCAGACGTGCCAGAACCATGAGCCTGACATGCCGGAACCACTCCCCGAACAGACCGAAACCACCTGCCAGACCCGCCTGAAGCCCCTTGCAAGCACGCCTGATCCACCTGCTCAACTAGCTGGAACCAACTTCCTGACATGCCAAAATCACATGCCAGGTATACAAGAACCACTTGGTGGACACTCCGGAATCATCTGCCGGACATGCCAGAACTAGCTCTCAGACACACCAGAACCACGTGCCAGAGACGCCGGAAGCACCAGCTGAGCATGCCTGAGCCACCCGATCGACTCGCAAGATACACCTGTCGGACATGCCAAAATCACCTGCCGGGTATGCCAGAAACACTGGGCGGACGCTCCGGAATGACCTGTCGGGCGTGCCGGAACCACCTCTCAGACTTGCCAGAACCATGTTCTGGACACGCCGGTACCACCTGCTGAGTATGCCGGAACCAGCTGATCCACTCCCCAGAACCACCTAGTGGACACGCCAAAATCAACTGCCGGCTACGCCAGAACCACTCGGCAGACACTCCGGAATCGCAGGCCAGGCATTCCGGAACCACCTCTCAGAGGTGCCAGAACCAAATGCCGGACACTCCGGAATCACCTGCCGGGCATGCCGGAACCACCTCTCAGAGGTGCCAGAACCACATGCCGGAGACTCCCGAATCAACTGCCGGGCATGCCGGAACCATCTGTCAGACGTGCCAGAACCATGTGCCTGAGATGCCAGAACCACACCCCGAACAGACGAAACCACCTGCCAGACCCGCCTGAACCACCTGCCGAGCATGCCGGAACCGCCTACACGACTCGCCGGAACCACCTACCTGACACGCTAAAATCACCTGCCGGGTATGCCACAACCACTTGGTGGACACTCCGGAATCATCTGCCGGACATGCCAGAACCAGCTCTCAGACACACCAGAACCACGTGCCAGACACGCCGGAAGCACCTGCTGAGCATGCCTGAGCCAAATGCTCGACTTGCAAGAAACACCTGCCAGACACGCCAAAATCACCTGCCGGGTACGCCAGAACCACGTTGCGGACACTCCGGAATCACCTGTCGGGCATGCCGGAACCAACTCTCAGACGTGCCAGAACCTCGTGCCGGTCACGCCAGAACCACCTGCCGGACAGACGGGAAACACTTGCTGGACACGCCGGAACCACCGGCTCGACTCGCCGGAACAACCGCCGGACATGCAAAATGACCTGCCGGCTACGCCAGAACCACTTGGCGAACACTCCGGAATCACCTGTCGGGCATGCCGGAACCACCTCTCAGACTTGCCAGAACCAAGTTCTGGACACGCCGGTACCACCGGCCGAGTATGCCGGAACCACCTGATCCACTCCCCAAAACCACCTGCTGGATACGCCAGAATCACCTGCCGGCTACGCCAGAACCACTCGGCAGACACTCCATAACCAACTGTCGGGCATGCCGGAACCACCTCTCAGAGACGCCAGAACCACATGACGGACACTCCGGAATCACCTGCCGGGCATGCCGGAACCATCTCTCAGACGTGCCAGAACCATGTTCCGGACATGCCGGAACCACCTGCCGAGCTCGCCGGAACCACCTGCTGGACACGCCAAAATCACCTGCCGGCTACGCCAGAACCACTTGGCAGACACTCCGGAATCACATGCCGGGCATTCCGGAACCACCTCTCACAGGTGCCAGAACCAAATGCTGGACACTCCGGTATCACCTGCCGGGCATGCCGGAACCACCTCTCAGAGGTGCCAGAACCACATGCCGGACACTCCGGAATCACCTGCCGGGCATGCCGGAACCACCTCTCAGAGGTGCCAGAACCACATGCCGGACACTCCAGAATCACCTGCCGGGCATGCCGGAACCACCTCTCAGAGGTGCCAGAACCACATGCCGGACACTCCCGAATTACCTGCCGGGCATGCCGGAACCATCTCTCAGACGTGCCAGAACCATGATCCGGACACGCTGCTACCACCTGCCGAGCTCGCTGGAACCACCTGCTGGACACGCCAAAATCACCTGCCGGCTACGCCACAACCATTTGGTGAACTCTTCGGAATCACCTGCCGGGCTGGCTCCAGAACCACTCGGCAGACACTCCGGAACCACCTGCCGGGCATGCCGGAACCACCTCTCAGACATGCTGGAACCACATGCCAATGACACCGGAAGCACCTGCCGAGCACGCCAGAACCACCTGCTCGACTCGCCAAAACCACCTGCTGGACACGCCAAAATCACCTGCCGGCTACGCCACAACCATTTGGTGAACTCTTCGGAATCACCTGCCGGGCTTGCTGGAACCACCTGCTGGTCACGCCAACATCACCTGCCAGCTATGCCAGAACCACTTGGCGGACACCATGGAAACACCTGTCGGGCCGGCCGGAACCACCTCTCAGACGTGCCAGAACCATGAGCCTGAGATGCCGGAACCACTCCCCGAACAGACCGAAACCACCTGCCAGACCCGCCTGAAGCCCCTTGCAAGCACGCCTGATCCACCTGCTCAACTAGCTGGAACCAACTTCCTGACACGCCAAAATCACCTGCCAGGTATACAAGAACCACTTGGTGGACACTCCGGAATCATCTGCCGGACATGCCAGAACCAGCTCTCAGACACACCAGAACCACGTGCCAGAGACGCCGGAAGCACCAGCTGAGCATGCCTGAGCCACCTGATCGACTCGCAAGATACACCTGTCGGACATGCCAAAATCACCTGCCGGGTATGCCAGAAAAACTGGGCGGACGCTCCGGAATGACCTGTCGGGCGTGCCGGAACCACCTCTCAGACTTGCCAGAACCATGTTCTGGACACGCCGGTACCACCTGCCGAGTGTGCCGGAACCAGCTGATCCACTCCCCAGAACCACCTAGTGGACACGCCAAAATCAACTGCCGGCTACGCCAGAACCACTCGGCAGACACTCCGGAATCACAGGCCAGGCATTCCGGAACCACCTCTCAGAGGTGTCAGAACCAATTGTCGGACACTCCGGTATCACCTGCCGGGCATGCCGGAACCACCTCTCAGAGGTGCCAGAACCACATGCCGGACAGTCCGGAATCACCTGCAGGGCATGCTGGAACCACGTGCTGGACATGCCGGAACCACCTGCCGGACATGCCGGAACCACCTGCCGGACATTCCGGAACCACTGGCTCGACTCGCCGGAACCATTGCCGGACATGCAAAATCACCTGCCGGCTACGCCAGAACCACTTGGCGAACACTCCGGTATCACCTGTAAGGCATGCCGGAACCACCTCTCAGAGGTGCCAGAACCATATGCCGGACACTCCGGAATCACCTGCCGGGCATGCCGGAACCATCTCTCAGACGTGCCAGAACCATGTTCCGGACATGCCGGAACCACCTGCCGAGCTCGCCGGAACCACCTGCTGGACACGCCAAAATCACCTGCCGGCTACGCCGGAACCACTCGGCAGACACTCCGGAATCACCTGCCGGGCATGCCGGAACCACCTGCTGGACATGCCGGAACCACCGGCTCGACTCGCCGTAACCATTGCCGGACATGCAAAATCACCTGCCGGCTACGCCAGAACCACTTGGCGAACACTCCGGAATCACCTGCCGGGCATGGCGGAACCACCTCTCAGACATGCCGGAACCACATGCCAATGACACCGGAAGCACCTGCCTAGCACGCCAGAACCACCTGCTCGACTCGCCAAATCCACCTGCTGGACACGCCAAAATCACCTGCCGGCTACGCCACAACCATTTGGTGAACGCTTCGGAATCACCTGCCGGGCCGGCTGGAACCACCTGCCGGTCACGCCAACATCACCTGCCAGCTATGCCAGAACCACTTGGCGGACAACATGGAAACACCTGTCGGGCCGGCCGGAACCACCTCTCAGACGTGCCAGAACCATGTGCCTGAGTTGCCGGAACCACACCCCGAACAGACCGAAACCACCTGCCAGACCCGCCTGAACCACCTGCCGAGCACTCCGGAACCGCCTACTCGACTCGCCGGAACCACCTACCTGACACGCTAAAATCACCTGCCGGGTATGCCACAACCACTTGGTGGACACTCCGGAATCATCTGCCGGACATGCCAGAACCAGCTCTCAGACACACCAGAACCACGTGCCAGACACGCCGGAAGCACCTGCTGAGCATGCCTGATCCAAATGCTCGACTTGCAAGAAACAACTGCCAGACACGCCAAAATCACCTGCCGGGTACGCCAGAACCACGTTGCGGACACTCCGGAATCACCTGTCGGGCATGCCGGAACCAACTCTCAGACGTGCCAGAACCTCGTGCCGGTCACGCCAGAACCACCTGCCGGACAGACCGGAAACACTTGCTGGACACGCCGCAACCACCGGCTCGACTCGCCGGAACCACCGCCGGACATGCAAAATGACCTGCCGGCTACGCCAGAACCACTTGGCGAACACTCCGGAATCACCTGTCGGGCATGCCGGAACCACCTCTCAGACTTGCCAGAACCAAGTTCCGGACACCTGCCGAGTATGCCGGAACCACCTGATCCACTCCCCAAAACCACCTGCTGGATACGCCAGAATCACCTGCCGGATACGACAGAACCACTCGGCAGACACTCCATAACCAACTGTCGGGCATGCCGGAACCACCTCGCAGAGGCGCCAGAACCACATGACGGACACTCCGGAATCACCTGCCGGGCATGCCGGAACCATCTCTCAGACGTGCCAGAACCATGTTCCGGACATGCCGGAACCACCTGCCGAGCTCGCCGGAACCACCTGCTGGACACGCCAAAATCACCTGCCGGCTACGCCAGAACCACTTGGCAGACACTCCGGAATCACATGCCGGGCATTCCGGAACCACCTCTCACAGGTGCCAGAACCAAATGCTGGACACTCCGGTATCACCTGCCGGGCATGCCGGAACCACCTCTCAGAGGTGCCAGAACCACATGCCGGACACTCCGGAATCACCTGCCGGGCATGCCGGAACCACCTCTCAGAGGTGCCAGAACCACATGCCGGACACTCCAGAATCACCTGCCGGGCATGCCGGAACCACCTCTCAGAGGTGCCAGAACCACATGCCGGACACTCCCGAATTACCTGCCGGGCATGCCGGAACCATCTCTCAGACGTGCCAGAACCATGATCCGGACACGCTGCTACCACCTGCCGAGCTCGCTGGAACCACCTGCTGGACACGCCAAAATCACCTGCCGGCTACGCCACAACCATTTGGTGAACTCTTCGGAATCACCTGCCGGGCTGGCTCCAGAACCACTCGGCAGACACTCCGGAACCACCTGCCGGGCATGCCGGAACCACCTCTCAGACATGCCGGAACCACATGCCAATGACACCGGAAGCACCTGCCGAGCACGCCAGAACCACCTGCTCGACTCGCCAAAACCACCTGCTGGACACGCCAAAATCACCTGCCGGCTACGCCACAACCATTTGGTGAACTCTTCGGAATCACCTGCCGGGCTTGCTGGAACCACCTCTCAGAGGTGCCAGAACCACATGCCGGACAGTCCGGAATCACCTGCAGGGCATGCTGGAACCACGTGCTGGACATGCCGGAACCACCTGCCGGACATGCCGGAACCACCTGCCGGACATTCCGGAACCACTGGCTCGACTCGCCGGAACCATTGCCGGACATGCAAAATCACCTGCCGGCTACGCCAGAACCACTTGGCGAACACTCCGGTATCACCTGTCGGGCATGCCGGAACCACCTATCAGAGGTGCCAGAACCATATGCCGGACACTCCGGAATCACCTGCCGGGCATGCCGGAACCACCTGCCGGACATGCCGGAACCACATGCCAATGACGCCGGAAGATCCTGCCGAGCAAGCCAGAACCACCTGCTCGACTCGCCAAAACCACCTGCTGGACACGCCAAAATCACCTGCCGGCTACGCCACAACCATTTGGTGAATGCTTCGGAATCACCTGCCGGGCTGGCTGGAACCACCTGCCGGTCACGCCAACATCACCTGCCAGCTATGCCAGAACCACTTGGCGGACACCATGGAAACACCTGTCGGGCCGGCCGGAACCAACTCTCAGACGTGCCAGAACCTCGTGCCTGTCACGCCAGAACCACCTGCCGGACAGACCGGAAACACCTCTTGGATACGCCGCAACCACCGGCTCGACTCGCCGGAACCACCGCCGGACATGCAAAATGACCTGCCGGCTATGCCAGAACCACTTGGCGAACACTCCGGAATCACCTCTCGGGCCTGCCGGAACCACCTCTCAGACTTGCCAAAACCATGTTCCGGACACTCCGGTACCTCCTGCCGAGTATGCCGGAACCACCTGATCCACTCCCCAGAACCACCTGCTGGATACGCCAGAATCACCTGCCGGCTACTCCAGGACCACTTGGCAGACACTCCGTAACCATCTGCCGGGCATGCCGGAACCACCTCTCAGAGGTGCCAGAACCGCATGCCGGAAACTCCGGAATCACATGCCGGGCATGCCGGAACCACCTCTCAGAGGTGCCAGAACGACATGCCGGACACTCCCGAATCACCTGCCGGGCATGCCGGAACCATCTGTCAGACGTGCCAGAACCATGTGCCTGAGATGCCGGAACCACACCCCGAACAGACGAAACCACCTGCCAGACCCGCCTGAACCACCTTCCGAGCACGCCGGAACCACCTACTCGACTCGCTGGAACCACCTACCTGACACGCTAAAATCACCTGCCGGGTATGCCACAACCACTTGCTGGACACTCTGGAATCATCTGCCGGACATGCCAGAACCAGCTCTCAGACAAACCAGAACCACGTGCCAGACATGCCGGAAGCACCTGCTGAGCATGCCTGAGCCAAATGCTCGACTTGCAAGAAGCACCTGCCAGACACGCCAAAATCACCTGCCGGGTACGCCAGAACCATGTGGCGGACACTCCGGAATCACCTGTCGGGCATGCCGGAACCGCCTCTCAGACTTGCCAGAACCAAGTTCCGGACACGCCGGTACCACCTGCCGAGTATTCCGGAACCACCTGATCCACTGCCCAGAACCACCTGCTGGACACGCCAGAATCACCTGCCGACTACGCCAGAACCACTCGGCAGACACTCCGGAACCACCTGCCGGGCATGCCGGAACCACCTCTCAGAGGTGCCAGAACCACACGCCGAACACTCCGGAATCACCTGCCGGGCATGCCGGAAGCAGCTCTCAGAGGTGCCAGAACCACATGCCGGACACTCCCGAATCACCTGCCGGGCATGCCGGAACCATCTCTCAGACGTGCAAGAACCTTGTTCCGGACATGCTGGTACCACCTGCCGAGCTTGCCGGAACCACCTGCTGTACACACAAAAATCACCTGCCAGCTACGCCAGAACAACACGGCAGACACTCCGGAATCACCTGCCGGGCTGGCTGGAACCACCTGCCGGTCACGCCAACATCACCTTTCAGCTACGCCAGAACCACTTGGCGGACACTCCGGAAACACCTCTCCGGCCGGCCGGAACCACCTCTCAGACGTGCCAGAACCATGTGCCTGAGATGCCGGAACCACTCCCCGAACAGACCGAAACCACCTGCCAGACCCGCCTGAACCCCCTGGCGAGCACGCCTGATCCACCTGCTCAACTAGCCGGAACCAACTTCCTGACATTCCAAAATCACCTGCCGGCTACGCCACAACCATTTGGTGAACTCTTCGGAATGACCTGCCGGGCTGGCTCCAGAACCACTCGGCAGACACTCCGGAACCACCTGCCGGGGATGCCGGAACCAACTCTCAGATGTGCCAGAACCTCGTGCCGGTCACGCCAGAACCACCTGCCGGACAGACCGGAAACACCTGCTGGACACGCCGGAACCACCGCCTCGACTCGGCGGAACCACCGCCGGACATGCAAAATAACCTGCCGACTACGCCAGAACCACATGGCGAACAGTCCGGAATCACCTGTCGTGCATGCCGGAACCAACTCTCAGACTTGCCAGAACCATGTTCAGGACACGCCCGTACCACCTGCCGAGTATGCCGGAACCACCTGATCCACTCCCCAGAACCACCTGCAGGACACACCAGAATCACCTGCTGGCTACGCCACAACCATTTGGTGAACTCTTCGGAATCACCTGCCAGGCTGGCTGGAACCACCTGCCGGTCACGCCAACATCACCTGCCAGCTATGCCAGAACCACTTGGCGGACACCATGGAAACACCTGTCGGGCCGGCCGGAACCACCTCTCAGACGTGCCAGAACCAGGTGCCTGAGTTGCCGGAACCACACCCCGAACAGACCGAAACCACCTGCCAGACCCGCCTGAACCACCTGCCGAGCACGCCGGAACCACCTACTCGACTCGCCGGAACCACCTACCTGACACGCTAAAATCACCTGCCGGGTATGCCACAACCACTTGGTGGACACTCCGGAATCATCTGCCGGACATGCCAGAACCAGCTCTCAGACACACCAGAACCACGTGCCAGACACGCCGGAAGCACCTGCTGAGCATGCCTGAGCCAAATGCTCGACTTGCAAGAAACACCTGCCAGACACGCCAAAATCACCTGCCAGGTATGCCAGAACCACATTCCGGACACTCCCGAATCACATGTCGGGCATGCCGGAACCATCTCTCAGACGTGCCAGAACCATGTTCCGGACACGCTGGTACCACCTGCCGAGCTCGCGGGATCCACCTGCTGGACACGCCAAAATCACCTGACAGCTACGCCAGAACCACACGGCAGACACTCCGGAATCACCTGCTGGGCTGGCTGGAACCACCTGCCTGTCACGCCAACATCACCTTTCAGCTACGCCAGAACCACTTGGCGGACACTCCGGAAACACCTCTCCGGCCGGCCGGAACCACCTCTCAGACGTGCCAGAACCATGTGCCTGAGATGCCGGAACCACTCCCCGAACAGACCGAAACCACCTGCCAGACCCGCCTGAACCCCCTGGCGAGCACGCCTGATCCACCTGCTCAACTAGCCGGAACCACCTTCCTCACACGCCAAAATCACCTGCCGGCTACGCCACAACCATTTGGTGAACTCTTCGGAATCACCTGCCGGGCTGGCTCCAGAACCACTCGGCAGACACTCCGGACCCACCTGCCAGGCATGCCAGAACCATCTCTCAGACTTGCCAGAACCATGTTCCGGACATGCCGGAACCACCTGCCGAGCTTGCCGGAACCACCTGCTGGACACGCCAAAATCACCTGCCGGCTACGCCAGAACCACTCGGCAGACACTCGGGAATCACATGCCACGCATTCCGGAACCACCTCTCAGAGGTGCCAGAACCAAATGCCGGACACTCCGGAATCACCTGCCGGGCATGCCGGAAGCACCTCTCAGAGGTGCCAGAACCACATGCCGGAGACTCCCGAATCAACTGCCGGGCATGCCGGAACCATCTGTGAGACGTGCCAGAACCATGTGCCTGAGATGCCGGAACCACACCCCGAACTGACGAAACCACCTGCCAGACCGGCCTGAACCACCTGCCGAGCACGCCGGAACCACCTCCTCGACTCGCTGGAACCACCTACCTGACACGCTAAAATCACCTGCCGGGTATGCCACAACCACTTGGTGGACACTCCGGAATCATCTGCCGGACATGCCAGAACCAGCTCTCAGACAAACCAGAACCACATGCCAGACATGCCGGAAGCACCTGCTGAGCATGCCTGAGCCAAATGCTCGACTTGCAAGAAGCACCTGCCAGACACGCCAAAATCACCTGCCGGGTACGCCAGAACCATGTGGCGGACACTCCGGAATCACCTGTCGGGCATGCCGGAACCGCCTCTCAGACTTGCCAGAACCATGTTCCGGACACGCCGGTACCACCTGCCGAGTATGCCGGAACCACCTGATCCACTCCCCAGAACCACCTGCTGGACACGCCAGAATCACCTGCCGACTACGCCAGAACCACTCGGCAGACACTCCGGAACCACCTGCCGGGCATGCCGGAACCACCTCTCAGAGGTGCCAGAACCACATGCCGAACACTCCGGAATCACCTGCCGGGCATGCCGGAACCACCTCTCAGAGGTGCCAGAACCACATGCCGGACACTCCCGAATCAACTGCCGGGCATGCCGGAACCATCTCTCAGACGTGCAAGAACCTTGTTCCGGACATGCTGGTACCACCTGCCGAGCTCGCCGGAACCACCTGCTGTACACGCCAAAATCACCTGCCAGCTACGCCAGAACCACACGGCAGACACTCCGGAATCACCTGCCGGGCTGGCTGGAACCACCTGCCGGTCACGCCAACATCACCTTTCAGCTACGCCAGAACCACTTGGCGGACACTCCGGAAACACCTCTCCGGCCGGCCGGAACCACCTCTCAGACGTGCCAGAACCATGTGCCTGAGATGCCGGAACCACTCCCCGAACAGACCGAAACCACCTGCCAGACCCGCCTGAACCCCCTGGCGAGCACGCCTGAACCACCTGCTCAACTAGCCGGAACCAACTTCCTGACATTCCAAAATCACCTGCCGGCTACGCCACAACCATTTGGTGAACTCTTCGGAATCACCTGCCGGGCTGGCTCCAGAACCACTCGGCAGGCACTCCGGAACCACCTGCCGGGCATGCCCGAACCACCTCTCAGACATGCCGGAACCACATGCCAATGACACCGGAAGCACCTGCCGAGCACGCAAGAACCACCTGCTCGACTCGCCAAAACCACCTGCTGGACACGCCAAAATCACCTGCCGGCTACGCCACAACCATTTGGTGAACTCTTCGGAATCACCTGCCAGGCTTGCTGGAACCACCTGCTGGTCACGCCAACATCACCTGCCAGCTATGCCAGAACCACTTGGCGGACACCATGGAAACACCTGTCGGGTCGGCCGGAACCACCTCTCAGACGTGCCAGAACCATGAGCCTGAGATGCCGGAACCACTCCCCGAACAGACCGAAACCACCTGCCAGACCCGCCTGAAGCCCCTGGCAAGCACGCCTGAGACACCTGCTCAACTAGCTGGAACCAACTTCCTGACACGCCAAAATCACCTGCCAGGTATACAAGAACCACTTGGTGGACACTCCGGAATCATCTGCCGGACATGCCAGAACCAGCTCTCAGACACACCAGAACCACGTGCCAGAGACGCCGGAAGCACCAGCTGAGCATGCCTGAGCCACCTACTCGACTCGCAAGATACACCTGTCGGACATGCCAAAATCACCTGCCGGGTACGCCAGAAACACTGGGCGGACGCTCCGGAATGACCTGTCGGGCGTGCCGGAACCACCTCTCAGACTTGCCAGAACCATGTTCTGGACACGCCGGTACCACCTGCCGAGTATGCCGGAACCAGCTGATCCACTCCCCAGAACCACCTAGTGGTCACGCCAAAATCAACTGCCGGCTACGCCAGAACCACTCGGCAGACACTCCGGAATCACAGGCCAGGCATTCCGGAACCACCTCTCAGAGGTGCCAGAACCAAATGTCGGACACTCCGGTATCACCTGCCGGGCATGCCGGAACCACCTCTCAGAGGCGCCAGAACCACATGACGGACACTCCGGAATCACCTGCCGGGCATGCCGGAACCATCTCTCAGACGTGCCAGAACCATGTTCCGGACATGCCGGAACCACCTGCCGAGCTCGCCGGAACCACCTGCTGGACACGCCAAAATCACCTGCCGGCTACGCCAGAACCACTCGGCAGACACTCCGGAATCACCTGCCGGGCATGCCGGAACCACCTGCTGGACATGCCGGAACCACCGGCTCGACTCGCCGTAACCATTGCCGGACATGCAAAATCACCTGCCAGCTACGCCAGAACCACTTGGCGAACACTCCGGAATCACCTGTCGGGCGTGCCGGAACCACCTCTCAGAGGTGCCAGAACCACATGCCGGAGACTCCGGTATCACCTGCCTGGCTTGACGGAACCATCTCTCAGACGTCCAGAACCATGTTCCAGACACGCTGGTACCACCTGCAGAGCTCGCCGGAACCACCTGCTGGACACGCCAAAATCACCTGCCAGCTACGCCAGAACCACACAGCAGACACTCCGGAATCACCTGCCGGGCTCTCTGGAACCACCTGCCGGTCACGCCAACATCACCTTTCAGCTACGCCAGAACCACTTGGCGGACACCATGGAAACACCTGTCGGGCCGGCCGGAACCAACTCTCAGACGTGCCAGAACCTCGTGCCTGTCACGCCAGAACCACCTGCCGGACAGACCGGAAACACCTGCTGGATACGCCGCAACCACCGGCTCGACTCGCCGGAACCACCGCCGGACATGCAAAATGACCTGCCGGCTATGCCAGAACCACTTGGCGAACACTCCGGAATCACCTGTCGGGCCTGCCGGAACCACCTCTCAGACTTGCCAAAACCATGTTCCGGACACACAGGTACCTCCTGCCGAGTATGCCGGACACACCTTATCCACTCCCCAGAACCACCTGCTGGATACGCCAGAATCACCTGCCGGCTACTCCAGGACCACTTGGCAGACACTCTGTAACCAACTGCCGGGCATGCCGGAACCACCTCTCAGAGGTACCAGAACCGCATGCCGGACACTCCGGAATCACCTGCCGGGCATGCCGGAACCACCTCTCAGAGGTGCCAGAACGACATGCCGGACACTCCCGAATCACCTGCCGGGCATGCCGGAACCATCTGTCAGACGTGCCAGAACCATGTGCCTGAGATGCCGGAACCACACCCCGAACAGACGAAACCACCTGCCAGACCCGCCTGAACCACCTTCCGAGCACGCTGGAACCACCTACTCGACTCGCTGGAACCACCTACCTGACACGCTAAAATCACCTGCCGGGTATGCCACAACCACTTGGTGGACACTCCGGAATCATCTGCCGGACATGCCAGAACCAGCTCTCAGACAAACCAGAACCACGTGCCAGACATGCCGGAAGCACCTGCTGAGCATGCCTGAGCCAAATGCTCGACTTGCAAGAAGCACCTGCCAGACACGCCAAAATCACCTGCCGGGTACGCCAGAACCATGTGGCGGACACTCCGGAATCACCTGTCGGGCATGCCGGAACCGCCTCTCAGACTTGCCAGAACCATGTTCCGGACACGCCGGTACCACCTGCCGAGTATGCCGGAACCACCTGATCCACTCCCCAGAACCACCTGCTGGACACGCCAGAATCACCTGCCGACTACGCCAGAACCACTCGGCAGACGCTCCGGAACCACCTGCCGGGCATGCCGGAACCACCTCTCAGAGGTGCCAGAACCACATGCCGAACACTCCGGAATCACCTGCCGGGCATGCCGGAACCACCTCTCAGAGGTGCCAGAACCACATGCCGGACACTCCCGAATCACCTGCCGGGCATGCCGGAACCATCTCTCAGACGTGCAAGAACCTTGTTCCGGACATGCTGGTACCACCTGCCGAGCTCGCCGGAACCACCTGCTGTACACACAAAAATCACCTGCCAGCTACGCCAGAACAACACGGCAGACACTCCGGAATCACCTGCCGGGCTGGCTGGAACCACCTGCCGGTCACGCCAACATCACCTTTCAGCTACGCCAGAACCACTTGGCGGACACTCCGGAAACACCTCTCCGGCCGGCCGGAACCACCTCTCAGACGTGCCAGAACCATGTGCCTGAGATGCCGGAACCACTCCCCGAACAGACCGAAACCACCTGCCAGACCCGCCTGAACCCCCTGGCGAGCACGCCTCATCCACCTGCTCAACTAGCCGGAACCAACTTCCTGACATTCCAAAATCACCTGCCGGCTACGCCACAACCATTTGGTGAACTCTTCGGAATGACCTGCCGGGCTGGCTCCAGAACCACTCGGCAGACACTCCGGAACCACCTGCCGGGGATGCCGGAACCAACTCTCAGATGTGCCAGAACCTCGTGCCGGTCACGCCAGAACCACCTGCCGGACAGACCGGAAACACCTGCTGGACACGCCGGAACCACCGGCTCGACTCGGCGGAACCACCGCCGGACATGCAAAATAACCTGCCGACTACGCCAGAACCACATGGTGAACAGTCCGGAATCACCTGTCGTGCATGCCGGAACCACCTCTCAGACTTGCCAGAACCATGTTCAGGACACGCCCGTACCACCTGCCGAGTATGCCGGAACCACCTGATCCACTCCCCAGAACCACCTGCAGGACACACCAGAATCACCTGCTGGCTACGCCACAACCATTTGGTGAACTCTTCGGAATCACCTGCCAGGCTGGCTGGAACCACCTGCCGGTCACGCCAACATCACCTGCCAGCTATGCCAGAACCACTTGGCGGACACCATGGAAACACCTGTCGGGCCGGCCGGAACCACCTCTCAGACGTGCCAGAACCAGGTGCCTGAGTTGCCGGAACCACACCCCGAACAGACCGAAACCACCTGCCAGACCCGCCTGAACCACCTGCCAAGCACGCCGGAACCGCCTACTCGACTCGCCGGAACCACCTACCTGACACGCTAAAATCACCTGCCGGGTATGCCACAACCACTTGGTGGACACTCCGGAATCATCTGCCGGACATGCCAGAACCAGCTCTCAGACACACCAGACCCACGTGCCAGAGACGCCGGAAGCACCAGCTGAGCATGCCTGAGCCACCTGCTCGACTCGCAAGATACACCTGTCGGACATGCCAAAATCACCTGCCGGGTTTGCCAGAAACACTTGGCGGACGCTCCGGAATCACCTGTCGGGCGTGCCGGAACCACCTCTCAGACTTGCCAGAACCATGTTCTGGACACGCCGGTACCACCTGCCGAGTATGCCAGAACCAGCTGATCCACTCCCCAGAACCACCTAGTGGACACGCCAAAATCAACTGCCGGCTACGCCAGAACCACTCGGCAGACACTCCGGAATCACAGGCCAGGCATTCCGGAACCACCTCTCAGAGGTGTCAGAACCAATTGTCGGACACTCCGGTATCACCTGCCGGGCATGCCGGAACCACCTCTCAGAGGTGCCAGAACCACATGCCGGACAGTCCGGAATCACCTGCAGGGCATGCTGGAACCACGTGCTGGACATGCCGGAACCACCTGCCGGACATGCCGGAACCACCTGCCGGACATTCCGGAACCACTGGCTCGACTCGCCGTAACCATTGCCGGACATGCAAAATCACCTGCCGGCTACGCCAGAACCACTTGGCGAACACTCCGGAATCACCTGCCGGGCATGGCGGAACCACCTCTCAGACATGCCGGAACCACATGCCAATGACACCGGAAGCACCTGCCGAGCACGCCAGAACCACCTGCTCGACTCGCCAAATCCACCTGCTGGACACGCCAAAATCACCTGCCGGCTACGCCACAACCATTTGGTGAACGCTTCGGAATCACCTGCCGGGCCGGCTGGAACCACCTGCCGGTCACGCCAACATCACCTGCCAGCTATGCCAGAACCACTTGGCGGACAACATGGAAACACCTGTCGGGCCGGCCGGAACCACCTCTCAGACGTGCCAGAACCATGTGCCTGAGTTGCCGGAACCACACCCCGAACAGACCGAAACCACCTGCCAGACCCGCCTGAACCACCTGCCGAGCACTCCGGAACCGCCTACTCGACTCGCCGGAACCACCTACCTGACACGCTAAAATCACCTGCCGGGTATGCCACAACCACTTGGTGGACACTCCGGAATCATCTGCCGGACATGCCAGAACCAGCTCTCAGACACACCAGAACCACGTGCCAGACACGCCGGAAGCACCTGCTGAGCATGCCTGATCCAAATGCTCGACTTGCAAGAAACAACTGCCAGACACGCCAAAATCACCTGCCGGGTACGCCAGAACCACGTTGCGGACACTCCGGAATCACCTGTCGGGCATGCCGGAACCAACTCTCAGACGTGCCAGAACCTCGTGCCGGTCACGCCAGAACCACCTGCCGGACAGACCGGAAACACTTGCTGGACACGCCGCAACCACCGGCTCGACTCGCCGGAACCACCGCCGGACATGCAAAATGACCTGCCGGCTACGCCAGAACCACTTGGCGAACACTCCGGAATCACCTGTCGGGCATGCCGGAACCACCTCTCAGACTTGCCAGAACCAAGTTCCGGACACCTGCCGAGTATGCCGGAACCACCTGATCCACTCCCCAAAACCACCTGCTGGATACGCCAGAATCACCTGCCGGATACGACAGAACCACTCGGCAGACACTCCATAACCAACTGTCGGGCATGCCGAAACCACCTCGCAGAGGCGCCAGAACCACATGACGGACACTCCGGAATCACCTGCCGGGCATGCCGGAACCATCTCTCAGACGTGCCAGAACCATGTTCCGGACATGCCGGAACCACCTGCCGAGCTCGCCGGAACCACCTGCTGGACACGCCAAAATCACCTGCCGGCTACGCCAGAACCACTTGGCAGACACTCCGGAATCACATGCCGGGCATTCCGGAACCACCTCTCACAGGTGCCAGAACCAAATGCTGGACACTCCGGTATCACCTGCCGGGCATGCCGGAACCACCTCTCAGAGGTGCCAGAACCACATGCCGGACACTCCGGAATCACCTGCCGGGCATGCCGGAACCACCTCTCAGAGGTGCCAGAACCACATGCCGGACACTCCAGAATCACCTGCCGGGCATGCCGGAACCACCTCTCAGAGGTGCCAGAACCACATGCCGGACACTCCCGAATTACCTGCCGGGCATGCCGGAACCATCTCTCAGACGTGCCAGAACCATGATCCGGACACGCTGCTACCACCTGCCGAGCTCGCTGGAACCACCTGCTGGACACGCCAAAATCACCTGCCGGCTACGCCACAACCATTTGGTGAACTCTTCGGAATCACCTGCCGGGCTGGCTCCAGAACCACTCGGCAGACACTCCGGAACCACCTGCCGGGCATGCCGGAACCACCTCTCAGACATGCCGGAACCACATGCCAATGACACCGGAAGCACCTGCCGAGCACGCCAGAACCACCTGCTCGACTCGCCAAAACCACCTGCTGGACACGCCAAAATCACCTGCCGGCTACGCCACAACCATTTGGTGAACTCTTCGGAATCACCTGCCGGGCTTGCTGGAACCACCTCTCAGAGGTGCCAGAACCACATGCCGGACAGTCCGGAATCACCTGCAGGGCATGCTGGAACCACGTGCTGGACATGCCGGAACCACCTGCCGGACATGCCGGAACCACCTGCCGGACATTCCGGAACCACTGGCTCGACTCGCCGGAACCATTGCCGGACATGCAAAATCACCTGCCGGCTACGCCAGAACCACTTGGCGAACACTCCGGTATCACCTGTCGGGCATGCCGGAACCACCTATCAGAGGTGCCAGAACCATATGCCGGACACTCCGGAATCACCTGCCGGGCATGCCGGAACCACCTGCCGGACATGCCGGAACCACATGCCAATGACGCCGGAAGATCCTGCCGAGCAAGCCAGAACCACCTGCTCGACTCGCCAAAACCACCTGCTGGACACGCCAAAATCACCTGCCGGCTACGCCACAACCATTTGGTGAATGCTTCGGAATCACCTGCCGGGCTGGCTGGAACCACCTGCCGGTCACGCCAACATCACCTGCCAGCTATGCCAGAACCACTTGGCGGACACCATGGAAACACCTGTCGGGCCGGCCGGAACCAACTCTCAGACGTGCCAGAACCTCGTGCCTGTCACGCCAGAACCACCTGCCGGACAGACCGGAAACACCTCTTGGATACGCCGCAACCACCGGCTCGACTCGCCGGAACCACCGCCGGACATGCAAAATGACCTGCCGGCTATGCCAGAACCACTTGGCGAACACTCCGGAATCACCTCTCGGGCCTGCCGGAACCACCTCTCAGACTTGCCAAAACCATGTTCCGGACACTCCGGTACCTCCTGCCGAGTATGCCGGAACCACCTGATCCACTCCCCAGAACCACCTGCTGGATACGCCAGAATCACCTGCCGGCTACTCCAGGACCACTTGGCAGACACTCCGTAACCATCTGCCGGGCATGCCGGAACCACCTCTCAGAGGTGCCAGAACCGCATGCCGGAAACTCCGGAATCACATGCCGGGCATGCCGGAACCACCTCTCAGAGGTGCCAGAACGACATGCCGGACACTCCCGAATCACCTGCCGGGCATGCCGGAACCATCTGTCAGACGTGCCAGAACCATGTGCCTGAGATGCCGGAACCACACCCCGAACAGACGAAACCACCTGCCAGACCCGCCTGAACCACCTTCCGAGCACGCCGGAACCACCTACTCGACTCGCTGGAACCACCTACCTGACACGCTAAAATCACCTGCCGGGTATGCCACAACCACTTGCTGGACACTCTGGAATCATCTGCCGGACATGCCAGAACCAGCTCTCAGACAAACCAGAACCACGTGCCAGACATGCCGGAAGCACCTGCTGAGCATGCCTGAGCCAAATGCTCGACTTGCAAGAAGCACCTGCCAGACACGCCAAAATCACCTGCCGGGTACGCCAGAACCATGTGGCGGACACTCCGGAATCACCTGTCGGGCATGCCGGAACCGCCTCTCAGACTTGCCAGAACCAAGTTCCGGACACGCCGGTACCACCTGCCGAGTATTCCGGAACCACCTGATCCACTCCCCAGAACCACCTGCTGGACACGCCAGAATCACCTGCCGACTACGCCAGAACCACTCGGCAGACACTCCGGAACCACCTGCCGGGCATGCCGGAACCACCTCTCAGAGGTGCCAGAACCACACGCCGAACACTCCGGAATCACCTGCCGGGCATGCCGGAAGCAGCTCTCAGAGGTGCCAGAACCACATGCCGGACACTCCCGAATCACCTGCCGGGCATGCCGGAACCATCTCTCAGACGTGCAAGAACCTTGTTCCGGACATGCTGGTACCACCTGCCGAGCTCGCCGGAACCACCTGCTGTACACACAAAAATCACCTGCCAGCTACGCCAGAACAACACGGCAGACACTCCGGAATCACCTGCCGGGCTGGCTGGAACCACCTGCCGGTCACGCCAACATCACCTTTCAGCTACGCCAGAACCACTTGGCGGACACTCCGGAAACACCTCTCCGGCCGGCCGGAACCACCTCTCAGACGTGCCAGAACCATGTGCCTGAGATGCCGGAACCACTCCCCGAACAGACCGAAACCACCTGCCAGACCCGCCTGAACCCCCTGGCGAGCACGCCTGATCCACCTGCTCAACTAGCCGGAACCAACTTCCTGACATTCCAAAATCACCTGCCGGCTACGCCACAACCATTTGGTGAACTCTTCGGAATGACCTGCCGGGCTGGCTCCAGAACCACTCGGCAGACACTCCGGAACCACCTGCCGGGGATGCCGGAACCAACTCTCAGATGTGCCAGAACCTCGTGCCGGTCACGCCAGAACCACCTGCCGGACAGACCGGAAACACCTGCTGGACACGCCGGAACCACCGCCTCGACTCGGCGGAACCACCGCCGGACATGCAAAATAACCTGCCGACTACGCCAGAACCACATGGCGAACAGTCCGGAATCACCTGTCGTGCATGCCGGAACCAACTCTCAGACTTGCCAGAACCATGTTCAGGACACGCCCGTACCACCTGCCGAGTATGCCGGAACCACCTGATCCACTCCCCAGAACCACCTGCAGGACACACCAGAATCACCTGCTGGCTACGCCACAACCATTTGGTGAACTCTTCGGAATCACCTGCCAGGCTGGCTGGAACCACCTGCCGGTCACGCCAACATCACCTGCCAGCTATGCCAGAACCACTTGGCGGACACCATGGAAACACCTGTCGGGCCGGCCGGAACCACCTCTCAGACGTGCCAGAACCAGGTGCCTGAGTTGCCGGAACCACACCCCGAACAGACCGAAACCACCTGCCAGACCCGCCTGAACCACCTGCCGAGCACGCCGGAACCACCTACTCGACTCGCCGGAACCACCTACCTGACACGCTAAAATCACCTGCCGGGTATGCCACAACCACTTGGTGGACACTCCGGAATCATCTGCCGGACATGCCAGAACCAGCTCTCAGACACACCAGAACCACGTGCCAGACACGCCGGAAGCACCTGCTGAGCATGCCTGAGCCAAATGCTCGACTTGCAAGAAACACCTGCCAGACACGCCAAAATCACCTGCCAGGTATGCCAGAACCACATTCCGGACACTCCCGAATCACATGTCGGGCATGCCGGAACCATCTCTCAGACGTGCCAGAACCATGTTCCGGACACGCTGGTACCACCTGCCGAGCTCGCGGGATCCACCTGCTGGACACGCCAAAATCACCTGACAGCTACGCCAGAACCACACGGCAGACACTCCGGAATCACCTGCTGGGCTGGCTGGAACCACCTGCCTGTCACGCCAACATCACCTTTCAGCTACGCCAGAACCACTTGGCGGACACTCCGGAAACACCTCTCCGGCCGGCCGGAACCACCTCTCAGACGTGCCAGAACCATGTGCCTGAGATGCCGGAACCACTCCCCGAACAGACCGAAACCACCTGCCAGACCCGCCTGAACCCCCTGGCGAGCACGCCTGATCCACCTGCTCAACTAGCCGGAACCACCTTCCTCACACGCCAAAATCACCTGCCGGCTACGCCACAACCATTTGGTGAACTCTTCGGAATCACCTGCCGGGCTGGCTCCAGAACCACTCGGCAGAC
>NW_027228676.1:0-11258 GCF_037783145.1 Equus przewalskii | reverse complement strand
TGTGCCTTTCAGCTCTAGGGCACTGTAGCACACCTAGAGCAGAAGTTGTACTTCAGCCATATCAGGCCTGCAAAGAAACTGCGTTTCACAGGCCTTTGGAAGAGATGTTCCCGGTAGGCTGTAAGAGCACTGTGCAGAGCGAATTGTTTCTTTGCTTCCCAAAGAGCTGGAAGCAATATGCTGTGGGGCAAAACTCGCCCTTTGGAAAGAAGCCTGCACGTTGTGCCTTTCAGCTCTAGGGCAATGTAGCACACCCAGAGCAGAAGTTGTACTTCAGCCAGATCAGGCCTGCAAAGGAACTGCGTTTCACATTCCTTTGGAAGAGATGTTCCCGGTAGGCTGTAAGAGCACTGTGCAGAGCGACTTGTTTCTTAGCTTCCCAAAGAGCTGGAAGAAAGATGCTGTGCTGCCCAACTCTCCCTTTGGACAGAAGCCTGCATGTTGTGCCTTTCAGCTCTGGGGCAATGTAGCACACCGAGAGCAGAAGTTCTACTTCAGCCAGATCAGGCCTGCAAAGAAACTGCTTTTCACAGGCCTTTGGAAGAGATGTTCCCGGTAGGCTGTAAGAGCAGTGTGCAGAGCGAGTTGTTTCTTAGCTTCCCAAAGAGCTGGAAGCAAGGTGCTGTGGGGCCCAACTCGCCCTTTGGAAAGAAGCCTGCACGTTGTGCCTTTCAGCTCTAGGGCAATGTAGCACACCCAGAGCAGAAGTTGTTCTTCAGCCAGATCAGGTCTGCAAAGAAACTGCATTTCACAGGCCTGTGTAAGAGATGTTCCCGGTAGGCTGTAAGAGCACTGTGCAGAGCGAGTTGTTTCTTAGCTTCCCAAAGAGCTGGAAGCAAGATGCTTTGGGGCCCAACTCGCCCTTTTGAAAGGAGACAGCACGTTGTGCCTTTCAGCTCTAGGGCAATGTAGCACACTCAGAGCAGAAGTTCTACTTCAGCCAGATCAGGCCTGCAAAGAAACTGCGTTTCACAGGCCTTTGGAAGAGATGTTCCCGGTAGGCTGTAAGAGCACTGTGCAGAGCGAGTTGTTTCTTAGCTTCCCAAAGAGCTGGAAGCAAGAAGCTGTGGGGCCCAACTCGCCCTTTGGAAAGAAGCCTGCACGTTGTGCCTTTCAGCTCTAGGGCAATGTAGCACACAAAGAGCAGAAGTTGTTCTTCAGCCAGATCAGGTCTGCAAAGAAACTGCATTTCACAGGCCTTTGTAAGAGATGTTCCCGGTAGGCTGTAAGAGCACTGTTCAGAGCGAGTTGTTTCTTAGCTTGCCAAAGAGCTGGAAGCAAGATGCTGTGGGGCCCAACTCGCCCTTGGGAAAGAAGCCTGCACGTTGTGCCTTTCAGCTCTAGGGAAATGTAGCACACCCAGAGCAGAAGTTCTACTTCAGCCAGATCAGGCCTGCAAAGAAACTGCGTTTCACAGGCCTTTGGAAGAGATGTTCCCGGTAGGCTGTAAGAGCACTGTGCAGAGCGAGTTGTTTCTTAGCTTCCCAAACAACTGGAAGAAGATGCTGTGGGGCCCAACTCGCACTTTGGAAAGAAGCCTGCACGTTGTGTCTTTCAGCTCTAGGGCAATGTAGCACACCCAGAGCAGAAGTTGTACTTCAGCCAGATCAGGCCTGCAAAGAAACTGCGTGTCACAGGCCTTTGTAAGAGATATTCCCGGTAGGCTGTAAGAGCACTGTGCAGAGCGAGCTGTTTCTGAGCTTTCCAAATAGGTGGAAGCAAGATGCTGTGGGGGCCATCTCGCCCTTTGGAAAGAAGCCTGCACGTTCTGCCTTTCAGCTCTAGGTCAAAGTAGCACACCCAGAGCAGAAGTTCTACTTCAGATAGATCAGGCCTGCAAAGAAACTGCGTTTCACAGGCCACTGGAAGAGAAGCTGCCGGTAGGCTGTAAGAGCACTGTGCAGAGCGAGTTGTTTCTTAGCTTCCCAAACAGCTGGAAGCAAGATGCTGTGGGGCCCAACTCGCCCTTTGGAAAGAAGCCTGCACGTTGTGCCTTTCAGCTCTAGGGCACTGTAGCACACCCAGAGCAGAAATTCTACTTCAGCCAGATCAGGCCTGCAAAGAAACTGCATTTCACAGGCCTTTGTAAGAGATGTTCCCGATAGGCAGTAAGAGCACTGTGCAGAGCGAGTTGTTTCTTAGGTTCCCAAAGAGCTGCAAGCAAGATGCTTTGGGGCCCAACTTGCCATTTTTTAAGAGGCCTGCACGTTGTGCCTTTCAGCTCTAGGGCACTGTAGCACACCTAGAGCACAAGTTGTACTTCAGCCATATCAGGCCTGCAAAGAAACTGCGTTTCACAGGCCTCTCGAAGTGTTGTTCCCGGTAGGCTGTAAGAGTACTGTGCAGAGAGAGTTGTTTCTTAGCTTCCCAAAGAGCTGGAAGCATGGTGCTGTGGGGCCCAACTCGCCCTTTGGAAAAAAGGCTGCACGTTGGGCCTTTGAGCTCTAGGGCAATGTAGCACACCCAGAGCAGAAGTTGTACTTCAGCCAGATCAGGCCTGCAAAGAAACTGCATTTCACAGGCGTTTGTAAGAGATGTTCCCGGTAGGCTGTAAGAGCAGTGTGCAGAGCGAGTTGTTTCTTAGCTTCCCAAAGAGCTGGAAGCAAGGTGCTGTGTGGCCCAACTCGCCCTTTGGAAAGAAGCCTGCACGTTGTGCCTTTCAGCTCTAGGGCAATGTAGCACACCCAGAGCAGAAGTTCTACTTCAGCCAGATCAGGCCTGCAAAGAAACTGCGTTTCACAGGCCTTTGGAAGAGATGTTCCCGGTAGGCTGTAAGAGCACTGTGCAGAGCGAGTAGTTTCTTAGCTTCCCAAAGAGCTGGAAGCAAGATGCTGTGGGGCCCAACTCGCCCTTTGGAAAGAAGCCTGCACGTTGTGCCTTTCAGCTCTAGGGCAATGTAGCACACCCAGAGCAGAAGTTGTACTTCAGCCAGATCAGGCCTGCAAAGAAACTGCGTTTCACAGGCCTTTGGAAGAGATGTTCCTGGTAGGCTGTAAGAGCACTGTGCAGAGCGAGTTGTTTCTTAGCTTCCCAAAGAGCTGGAAGCAAGATGCTGTGGTGCCCAACTCGCCCTTTGGAAAGAAGCCTGCACGTTGTCCCTTTCAGCTCTAGGACAATGTAGCACACCCAGAGCAGAAGTTCTACTTCAGCCAGATCAGGCCTGCAAAGAAACTGCGTTTCAGAGGCCTTTGGAAGAGATGTTCCCGGTAGGCTGTAAGAGCACTGTGCAGAGCGAGTTGTTTCTTAGCTTCCCAAAGAGCTGGAAGCAAGATGCTGTGGGGCCCAACTCGCCCTTTGGAAAGAAGCCAGCACGATGTGCCTTCCAGCTCTAGGGCAATGTAGCACACCCAGAGCAGAAGTACTACTTCAGCCAGTTCAGGACTGCAAAGAAACTGCGTTTCACAAGGCCTTTGGAAGAGATGTTCCCGGTAGGGTGTAAGAGCACTGTGCAGAGCGAGTTGTTTCTTAGCTTCCCAAAGAGCTGCAAGCAAGATGCTCTGGGGCCCAACACGCCCTTGGGAAAGAAGCCTGCACGTTGTGCCTTTCAGCTCTAGGGCAATGTAGCACATCCAGAGCAGAAGTTCTACTTCAGCCAGATCAGCCCTGCAAAGAAACTGCGTTTCACAGGCCATTGTAAGAGATGTTACGGTAGGCTGTAAGAGCACTGTGCAGAGCGAGTTGTTTCTTAGCTTCCCAAAGAGCCTGAAGCATGATGCTGTGGGGCCCAACTCGCCCTTTGGAAAGAAGCCTGGACGTTGTGCCTTTCAGCTCCAGGGCAATGTAGCACAACCAGAGCAGAAGTTCTACTTCAGCCAGATCAGGCCTGCAAAGAAACTGCGTTTCACAGGCCTTTGGAAGAGATGTTCCCGGTAGGCAGTAAGAGCACTGTGCAGAGCGAGTTGTTTCTTAGCTTCCCAAAGAGCTGGAAGCAAGATGCTTTGGGCCCAACTCGCCCTTTGGACAGAAGCCTGCACGTTGTGCCTTTCAGCTCTAGGGCAATGTAGCACACCCAGAGCAGAAGTTCTACTTCAGCCAGATCAAGCCTGCAAAGAAACTGCGTTTCACAGGCCTTTGAAAGAGATGTTCCCGGTAGGCTGTAAGAGCACTGTGCAGAGCGAGTTGTTTCTTAGCTTCCCAAAGAGCTGGAAGCAAGATGCTTTGCGCCCAACTCGCCCTTTGGACAGAAGCCTGCACGTTGTGCCTTTCAGCTCTAGGGAAAAGTAGCACACCCAGAGCAAAAGTTCTATTTCAGCCACATCAGGCCTGCGAAGAAACTGCGTTTCACAAGCCTTTGGAAGAGATGCTCCCGGTAGGCTGTAAGAGCACTGTGCAGAGCGAGTTGTTTCTTAGCTTCCCAAAGAGCTGGAAGCAAGATGCTGTGGGGCCCAACTCGCCCTTTGGAAAGAAGCCATCACGATGTGCCTTCCAGCTCTAGGGCAATGTAGCACACCCAGAGCAGAAGTACTACTTCAGCCATTTCAGGAATGAAAAGAAACTGCGTTTCACAGGCCTATGGAAGAGATGTTCCCGGTAGGCTGTAAAAACACTGTGCAGAGCTAGTTGTTTCTTAGCTTCCCAAAGAGCTGGAATCAAGATGCTGTGGGGCCCAACTCGCCCTTGGGAAAGAAGCCTGCACGTTGTGTCTTTCAGCTCTAGGGCAATGTAGCACAAACAGAGCAGAAGTTCTACTTCAGCCAGATCAGGCCTGCAAAGAAACTGCGTTTCAGAGGCCTTTGGAAGAGATGTTCCCGGTAGGCTGTAAGAGCACTGTGCAGAGCGAGTTGTTTCTTAGCTTCCCAAAGAGCTGGAAGCAAGATGCTGTGGGGCCCAACTCGCCCTTTGGAAAGAAGCCAGCACGATGTGCCTTCCAGCTCTAGGGCAATGTAGCACACCCAGAGCAGAAGTACTACTTCAGCCAGTTCAGGACTGCAAAGAAACTGCGTTTCACAAGGCCTTTGGAAGAGATGTTCCCGGTAGGGTGTAAGAGCACTGTGCAGAGCGAGTTGTTTCTTAGCTTCCCAAAGAGCTGCAAGCAAGATGCTCTGGGGCCCAACACGCCCTTGGGAAAGAAGCCTGCACGTTGTGCCTTTCAGCTCTAGGGCAATGTAGCACATCCAGAGCAGAAGTTCTACTTCAGCCAGATCAGCCCTGCAAAGAAACTGCGTTTCACAGGCCATTGTAAGAGATGTTACGGTAGGCTGTAAGAGCACTGTGCAGAGCGAGTTGTTTCTTAGCTTCCCAAAGAGCCTGAAGCATGATGCTGTGGGGCCCAACTCGCCCTTTGGAAAGAAGCCTGGACGTTGTGCCTTTCAGCTCCAGGGCAATGTAGCACAACCAGAGCAGAAGTTCTACTTCAGCCAGATCAGGCCTGCAAAGAAACTGCGTTTCACAGGCCTTTGGAAGAGATGTTCCCGGTAGGCAGTAAGAGCACTGTGCAGAGCGAGTTGTTTCTTAGCTTCCCAAACAGCTGGAAGCAAGATGCTTTGGGCCCAACTCGCCCTTTGGACAGAAGCCTGCATGTTGTGCCTTTCAGCTCTAGGGCAATGTAGCACACCCAGAGCAGAAGTTCTACTTCAGCCAGATCAAGCCTGCAAAGAAACTGCGTTTCACAGGCCTTTGAAAGAGATGTTCCCGGTAGGCTGTAAGAGCACTGTGCAGAGCGAGTTGTTTCTTAGCTTCCCAAAGAGCTGGAAGCAAGATGCTTTGCGCCCAACTCGCCCTTTGGACAGAAGCCTGCACGTTGTGCCTTTCAGCTCTAGGGAAAAGTAGCACACCCAGAGCAAAAGTTCTATTTCAGCCACATCAGGCCTGCGAAGAAACTGCGTTTCACAAGCCTTTGGAAGAGATGCTCCCGGTAGGCTGTAAGAGCACTGTGCAGAGCGAGTAGTTTCTTAGCTTCCCAAAGAGCTGGAAGCAAGATGCTGTGGGGCCCAACTCGCCCTTTGGAAAGAAGCCAGCACGATGTGCCTTCCAGCTCTAGGGCAATGTAGCACACCCAGAGCAGAAGTACTACTTCAGCCATTTCAGGAATGAAAAGAAACTGCGTTTCACAGGCCTATGGAAGAGATGTTCCCGGTAGGCTGTAAAAACACTGTGCAGAGCTAGTTGTTTCTTAGCTTCCCAAAGAGCTGGAATCAAGATGCTGTGGGGCCCAACTCGCCCTTGGGAAAGAAGCCTGCACGTTGTGTCTTTCAGCTCTAGGGCAATGTAGCACAAACAGAGCAGAAGTTCTACTTCAGCCAGATCAGGCCTGCAAAGAAACTGCGTTTCACAGGCCTTTGGAAGAGATGTTCCCGGTAGGCTGTAAGAGCACTGTGCAGAGCGAGTTGTTTCTTAGCTTCCCAAAGAGCTGGCAGCAAGATGCTGTGGGGCCCAAGTCGCCCTTGGGAAAGAAGCCTGCACGTTGTGCCTTTCAGCTGTAGGGGAATGTAGCACACCCAGAGCAGAAGTTGTACTTCAGCCAGATCAGGCCTGCAAAGAAACTGCGTTTCACAGGCCTTTGGAAGAGATTTTCCCGGTAGGCTGTAAGAGCACTGTGCAGAGCGAGTAGTTTCTTAGCTTCCCAAAGAGCTGGAAGCAAGATGCTGTGGGGCCCAACTCGCCCTTTGGAAAGAAGCCTGCACGTTGTGCCTTTCAGCTCTAGGGCAATGTAGCACACTCAGAGCAGAAGTTGTACTTCAGCCAGATCAGGCCTGCAAAGAAACTGCGTTTCACAGGCCTTTGGAAGAGATGTTCCTGGTAGGCTGTAAGAGCACTGTGCAGAGCGAGTTGTTTCTTAGCTTCCCAAAGAGCTGGAAGCAAGATGCTGTGGTGCCCAACTCGCCCTTTGGAAAGAAGCCTGCACGTTGTGCCTTTCAGCTCTAGGGCAATGTAGCACATCCAGAGCAGAAGTTCTACTTCAGCCAGATCAGGCCTGCAAAGAAACTGCGTTTCACAGGCCATTGTAAGAGATGTTACGGTAGGCTGTAAGAGCACTGTGCAGAGCGAGTTGTTTCTTAGCTTCCCAAAGAGCCGGAAGCATGATGCTGTGGGGCCCAACTCGCCCTTGGGAAAGAAGCCTGCACGTTGTGCCTTTCAGCTCCAGGGCAATGTAGCACAAACAGAGCAGAAGTTCTACTTCAGCCAGATCAGGCCTGCAAAGAAACTGCGTTTCACAGGCCTTTGGAAGAGATGTTCCCGGTAGGCAGTAAGAGCACTGTGCAGAGCGAGTTGTTTCTTAGCTTCCCAAAGAGCTGGAAGCAAGATGCTTTGGGCCCAACTCGCCCTTTGGACAGAAGCCTGCACGTTGTGCCTTTCAGCTCTAGGGCAATGTAGCACACCCAGAGCAGAAGTTGTACTTCAGCCAGATCAAGCCTGCAAAGAAACTGTGTTTCACAGGCCTTTGGAAGAGATGTTCCCGGTAGGCTGTAAGAGCACTGTGCAGAGCGACTTGTTTCTTAGCTTCCAAAGAGCTGGAAGCAAGATGCTTTGGGCACAACTCGCCCTTTGGGCAGAAGCCTGCACGTTGTGCCTTTCAGCTCTAGGGAAAAGTAGCACACCCAGAGCAAAAGTTCTCTTTCAGCCACATCAGGCCTGCAAAGAAACTGCGTTTCACAGGCCTTTGGAAGAGATGCTCCCGGTAGGCTGTAAGAGCACTGTGCAGAGCGAGTTGTTTCTTAGCTTTCCAAAGAGCTGGAAGCAAGATGCTGTGGGGCCCAACTCGCCCTTTGGAAAGAAGCCTGCACGTTGTGGCTTTCAGCTCTAGGGCAATGTAGCACACACAGAGCAGAAGTTGTACTTCAGCCAGATCAGGCCTGCGAAGAAACTGCGTTTCACAGGCCTTTGGAAGAGATGCTCCCGGTAGGCTGTAAGAGCACTGTGCAGAGCGAGTTGTTTCTTAGCTTCCCAAAGGGCTGGAAGCAAGATGCTTTGGGCCCAACTCGCCCTTTGGACAGAAGCCTGCACGTTGTGCCTTTCAGTTCTAGGGCAGTAGCACACCCAGAGCAGAAGTTCTACTTCAGCCAGATCAAGCCTGCAAAGTAACTGCGTTTCACAGGCCTTTGGAAGTGATGTTCCCGGTAGGCTGTAAGAGCACTGTGCAGAGCGAGTTGTTTCTTAGCTTGCCAAAGAGCTGGAAGCAAGATGCTGTGGGACCCAACTCGCCCTTTGGAAAGAAGCCTGCACGTTGTGCCTTTCAGCTCTAGGGCAATGTAGCACACCCAGAGCAGAAGTTGTTCTTCAGCCAGATCAGGTCTGCAAAGAAACTGCATTTCACAGGCCTGTGTAAGAGATGTTCCCGGTAGGCTGTAAGAGCACTGTGCAGAGCGAGTTGTTTCTTAGCTTCCCAAAGAGCTGGAAGCAAGATGCTTTGGGGCCCAACTCGCCCTTTTGAAAGGAGACAGCACGTTGTGCCTTTCAGCTCTAGGGCAATGTAGCACACTCAGAGCAGAAGTTCTACTTCAGCCAGATCAGTCCTGCAAAGAAACTGCGTTTCACAGGCCTTTGGAAGAGATGTTCCCGGTAGGCTGTAAGAGCACTGTGCAGAGCGAGTTGTTTCTTAGCTTCCCAAAGAGCTGGAAGGAAGAAGCTGTGGGGCCCAACTCGCCCTTTGGAAAGAAGCCTGCACGTTGTGCCTTCCCGCTCTAGGACAATGTAGCACACAAAGAGCAGAAGTTGTACTTCAGCCAGATCAGGTCTGCAAAGAAACTGCATTTCACAGGCCTTTGTAAGAGATGTTCCCAGTAGGCTGTAAGAGCACTGTGCAGAGCGAGTTGTTTCTTAGGTTCCCAAAGAGCTGGAAGCAAGATGCTGTGGGGCCCAACTCGCCATTTTTTAAGAGGCCTGCACGTTGTGCCTTTCAGCTCTATGGCACTGTAGCACACCTAGAGCAGAAGTTGTACTTCAGCCATATCAGGCCTGCAAAGAAACTGCGTTTCACAGGCCTTTGGAAGACATGTTCCCGGTAGGCTGTAAGAGTACTGTGCAGAGCGAGTTGTTTCTTAGCTTCCCAAAGAGCTGGAAGCAAGGTGCTGTGGGGCCCAACTCGCCCTTTGGAAAGAAGCCTGCACGTTGGGCCTTTCAGCTCTAGGGCAATGTAGCACACCCAGAGCAGAAGTTGTACTTCAGCCAGATCAGGCCTGCAAAGAAACTGCATTTCACAGGCTTTTGTAAGAGATGTTCCCGGTAGGCTGTAAGAGCAGTGTGCAGAGCGAGTTGTTTCTTAGCTTCCTAAAGAGCTGGAAGCAAGATGCTTTGGGGCCAAGCTCGCCCTTTTGAAAGGAGACAGCACGTTGTGCCTTTCAGCTCTAGGGCAATGTAGCACACAAAGAGCAGAAGTTGTTCTTCAGCCAGATCAGGTCTGCAAAGAAACTGCATTTCACAGGCCTTTGTAAGAGATGTTTCCGGTAGGCTGTAAGAGCACTGTTCAGAGCGAGTTGTTTCTTAGCTTGCCAAAGAGCTGGAAGCAAGATGCTGTGGGGCCCAACTCGCCCTTGGGAAAGAAAACTGCACGTTGTGCCTTTCAGCTCTAGGGAAATGTAGCACACCCAGAGCAGAAGTTCTACTTCAGCCAGATCAGGCTTGCAAAGAAACTGCGTTTCACAGGCCTTTGGAAGAGATGTTCCCGGTAGGCTGTAAGAGCACTGTGCAGAGCGAGTTGTTTCTTAGCTTCCCAAACAGCTGGAAGAAGATGCTGTGGGGCCCAACTCGCACTTTGGAAAGAAGCCTGCACGTTGTGTCTTTCAGCTCTAGGGCAATGTAGCACACCCAGAGCAGAAGTTGTACTTCAGCCAGATCAGGCCTGCAAAGAAACTGCGTGTCACAGGGCTTTGTAAGAGATATTCCCGGTAGGCTGTAAGAGCACTGTGCAGAGCGAGCTGTTTCTGAGCTTTCCAAATAGGTGGAAGCAAGATGCTGTGGGGGCCATCTCGCCCTTTGGAAAGAAGCCTGCACGTTCTGCCTTTCAGCTCTAGGTCAAAGTAGCACACCCAGAGCAGAAGTTCTACTTCAGATAGATAAGGCCTGCAAAGAAACTGCGTTTCACAGGCCACTGGAAGAGATGCTGCCGGTAGGCTGTAAGAGCACTGTGCAGAGCGAGTTGTTTCTTAGCTTCCCAAAGAGCTGGAAGCAAGATGCTGTGGGGCCCAACTCGCCCTTTGGAAAGAAGCCTGCACGTTGTGCCTTTCAGCTCTAGGGCAAAGTAGCACACCCAGATCAGAAGTCCTACTTCAGCCAGATCAGGCCTGCAAAGAAACTGCGTTTCACAGGCCTTTGGAAGAGATGTTCCCGGTAGGCTGTAAGAGCACTGTGCAGAGCGAGTTGTTTCTTAGCTTCCCAAAGAGCTGGAAGCAAGATGCTGTGGGGCCCAACTCGCCCTTTGGAAAGAAGCCTGCACGTTGTGCCTTTCAGCTCTAGGGCAAAGTAGCACACCCAGAGCAGAAGTCCTACTTCAGCCAGATCAGGCCTGCAAAGAAACTGCGTTTCACAGGCCTTTGGAAGAGATGTTCCCACTAGGCTGTAAGAGCACTGTGCAGAGCGAGTTGTTTCTTAGCTTGCCAAAGAGCTGGAAGCAACATGCTGCGGGGCCCAACTCGCCCTTTGGAAAGAAGCCTGCACGTTGTGCCTTTCAGCTCTAGGGCAAAGTAGCACACCCAGAGCAGAAGTCCTACTTCAGCCAGATCAGGCCTGCAAAGAAACTGCGTTTTACAGGCCTTTGGAATAGATGTTCCCGGTAGGCTGTAAGAGCACTGTGCAGAGCGAGTTGTTTCTTAGCTTCCCAAAGAGCTGGAAGCAAGATGCTGTGGGGCCCAACTCGCCCTTTGGAAAGAAGCCTGCACGTTGTGCCTTTCAGCTCTAGGGCAAAGTAGCACACCCAGAGCAGAAGTCCTACTTCAGCCAGATCAGGCCTGCAAAGAAACTGCGTTTCACAGGCCTTTGGAAGAGATGTTCCCGTTAGGCTGTAAGAGCACTGTGCAGAGCGAGTTGTTTCTTAGCTTCCCAAAGAGCTGGAAGCAAGATGCTGCGGGGCCCAACTCGCCCTTTGGAAAGAAGCCTGCACGTTGTGCCTTTCAGCTCTAGGGCAAAGTAGCACACCCAGAGCAGAAGTCCTACTTCAGCCAGATCAGGCCTGCAAAGAAACTGCGTTTCACAGGCCTTTGGAAGACATGTTCCCGGTAGGCTGTAAGAGCACTGTGCAGAGCGAGTTGTTTCTTAGCTTCCCAAAGAGCTGGAAGCAAGATGCTGTGGGGCCCAACTCGCCATTTTTTAAGAGGCCGGCACGT
>NW_027228675.1:0-16609 GCF_037783145.1 Equus przewalskii | reverse complement strand
AGGTGGTTCCTGCATGCCCGGCAGGTGGTTCCGGGTTCCGGCTAGTTGAGCAGGTGGATCAGGCGGGCCGCCAGGGGTTTCAGGCGGGTGTGGCATGTGGTTTCGGTCTGTTCGGGGAGTGGTTCCGGCATCTCAGGCAGATGGTTTTGGCACGTCTGAGAGGTGGTTATGGCCGGCTGGAGAGGTGTTTCCGGAGTGTCCGCCAAGTGGTTCTGGCGTAGCTGAAAAGGTGATGTTGGCGTGACCGGCAGGTGGTTCCAGCCAGCCCGGCAGGTGACTCCGGAGTGTCCGGCATGTGGTTCTGCCACCTCTGAGCGGTGGTTCCGGCATGCCCGGGATGTTATTCGGAGTGTCGGCATGTGGTTCTGACACCTCTGAGAGGTGGTTCCGGCATGCCCGGCAGGTGGTTATGGAGTGTCTGCCGAGTGGTTCTGGCGTAGTCGGCAGGTGATTCTGGCGTGTCCAGCAGGTGGCTCTGAGGAGTGGATCAGGTGGTTCCGGCATACTCGGCAGGCTGGTACCCGCGTGTCCGGAACATGGTTCTGGCACGTCTGAGAGGTGGTTCCGGCCGGCCCGACAGGTGTTTCCAAGTGTCCGCAGAGTGGTTCTGGCGTAGCTGAAAGGTGATGTTGGCGTGACCGGCAGGTGGTTCCAGCCAGCCCGGCAGGTGATTCTGGAGTGTCTGCCGAGCTGGTTCCGCGTAGACGGCAGGTGATTTTGGCGTGTCCAGTAGGTGGTTCCGGCGAGCTCGGCAGGTGGTACCAGCGTGTCCGGAACATGGTTCTGGCACGTCTGAGAGATGGTTCAGGCATGCCCGGCAGGTGATTCCGGAGAGTCCGGCATGTGGTTCCGGCACCTCTGAGAGGTGGTTCCGGCATGCCCGGCAGGTGGTTCCGGAGTTCTGCCGAGTGGTTCTGGCGTAGTCGGCAGGTGATTCTGGCGTGTCCAGCCGGTGCTTCTGGGGAGTGGATCAGACGGTTCCGGCATACTCGGCAGGTGGTACCGGCGTGTCCGGAACATGGTTCTGGCAAGACGAGAGGTGGTTCCGGCATGCCCGACAGGTGATTCCGGAGTGTTCGCCAACTGGTTCCGGCGTAGCCGGCCGGCTCATTTCCTTGTCCGGCGGTGGTTCAGGCGAGTCGAGCCGTTGGTTCCGGCGTGTCCAGCAGGTGGTTCCGGTCTGTCCGGCAGGTGTTTCTGGCGTGTCCGGCACGAGGTTCTAGCACGTCTGGAGAGTTTGTTCCGGACGCCAGGTGATTCCGGAGTGTCCGCCACGTGGTTGTGGCATACCGGGCAGGTGATTTTGGGGTGTATCTGGCAGGTGTTTCTTGCAAGTCGAGCATTTGGCTGAGGCATGATCAGCAGGTGCTTCCGGCGTGTCTGGCACGTGGTTCTGGTGTGTCTGCAGAGCTGCTTCAGGCATGTCCGGCAGATGATTCCGGAGTGTCCACCAAGTGGTTGTGGCATACCCGGCAGGTGATTTTAGCGTGTCAGGTAGGTGGTTCCAGAGAGTCGAGTAGGTGGTTCCGGGGTGCTCGGCAGGTGGTTGATGAGTCTGGCAGGTGGTTTGGTCTGTTAGGGGTGTGGTTCCGGCATCTCAGGCACATGGTTCTGGCACGTCTGATAGGTGGTTCTGGCCGGCCCGACAGGTGTTTTCATGGTGTCCGCCAAGTGGTTGTGGCATAGCTGGCAGGTGATGTTGTCGTGACCGGCAGGTGGTTTCAGCCAGCCCGGCAGGTGATTCCGAAGAGTTCACCAAATGGTTGTGGCGTAGCCGTCAGGTGATTTTGGCGTGTCCAGCAGGTGGTTTTGGCGAGTCGAGCAGGTGGTTCTGGCGTGCTCGGCAGGTGCTTCCGGTGTCATTGGCATGTGGTTCCGGCATGTCTGAGAGGTGGTTCCGGAGAGTCTGCCGAGTGGTTCTGGCTGTACCCGGCAGGTGATTCTTGCATGTCCTATAGGTGCAATCTTGTGAGTCAAGCAGGTGGCTGAGGCACTCAGCTGGTGCTTCCGGCGGCTCTGGACGCCTGGCTCTGGTGTGTCTGAGAGCTGGTTCTGGCATGTCCGGCAGATACTCCCGGAGTGTCCACCAAGTGGTTCTGGTATACCTGGCAGCTGATTTTGGCGTGTCAGGAAGTTAATTCTCAGCTAGTCCAGCAGGTGGATGAGGCGTGCTCGCCAGTGGGTTCAGGCGGCTGGGCATGTGGTTTCGGTGTGCTCGGGGAGTGGTTCTGCATCTCCGGCTCATGGTTCTGTCAGTTGTAGAGATGGTTCCGGAGACAACCACATGTCGGACACTCCGGAATCACCTGCCGGGCATGCCAGAACCACCTCTCAGACGTGCCACAACCACGTGCCGGAGAGACCGGAAGCACCTGCCGAGCTCGCCGGAACCACCTGCTGGACACGCCGGAACCACCTGCCTGACACGCCAAAATCACGTGACGGCTACGCCAAAACCACTTGGTGGACACTCCAGAATCACCTTCCGAGCATGCTGGAACCACGTCATGGACAGACTGCAAACACCTGCCAGACCTGCCTGAACCACCTGCAGAGCACGCCGGAACCACCTGATCCACTCCCCAGAACCACCTGCCACACATGCCAAAATCAACTGCCGGCTGCGCCAGAACCACTTGGCACATACTCCAGAATCACATGCCGGTCATGCCGGAACCACCTCTCAAACGTGCAAGAACCACATACCGGAGACGCCGGAAGCACGTGCTGAGCATGCCAGAACCACCTGTGCCACTCCACAGAACCACCTGCCGGTCACGCCAAAATCACCTGCCGGCTACGCCAGAACCACTTGGCAAACACTCCGGAATCACATGCAGGGCATGCCGGAACCACCTCTCAGCCATGCCAGTACCACGTGCCAGAGACACCGGATGCACCTGCCGAGCACGCCAGAACCTCCTGCTCGCCTCGCCGGAACCACCTGCCGGAGATGCCAAAATCACCTGCCGGCTAGGCCAGAACCACGTGGCGCAATCTATGAAATCACATGCTGGGCATGCCGGAACGACCTCTCAGACGTGCCGGAAGCACGTGTGGGACACGCCGGAAGCACCTAATGGACAGACCGGAACCTCCTGGAGGACCCGCCTGAAAGACCTGCTTAGCACTCCGGAACAACCTGCTCGACTCATTCGAGCCACCTGCTGGAAATGCCAAAATCACCAGCCGGCTATGCCAGAACCACTTGACGGACACTCCGGAATCACCTGCAGGGCATGCCGGAACCACCGCTCAGATGTGCAAGAACCACATGCCGCAGACTCCGGAATCACGTGCCGGGCATGCCGGAACCACCTCTCAAATCTGCCAAAATCAAGTGCCGGAGACGCCAGAAGCACCTGCCGAGCTAGCCGGCAGCACCTTCTCGAATCATCGGAACCACCTGTGGGACACACCAAAATCACCTGCCTGCTACATCAGAACCACTTGGTGGACAACCCGGAATCACCTGCCGGACATGCCAGAACCACCTGTCAGACGTGCCGGAACCACGTGCCGCACACGCCGGAACCAACTCCTGGGCAGACCAGAACCACCTACCGGACCTGCCTGAACCACCTGCCGAGCATGAGGGAACCACCTGCCGGACACGCCAAAATCACCTGCCAGGTATACCAGAACCACTTGGTGGACACTCCGGAATCATCTGCCGGACATACCAGAACCAGCTCTCAGACACACCAGAACCACGTGCCAGAGACGCCGGAAGCACCTGCTGCGCATGCCTGAGCCACCTGCTCGACTCGCAAGAAACACCTGCCGGACACGCCAAAATCACCTGCCGGGTACGCCAGAACCACTTGGCGGACTCTCCGGAATCACCTGTCGGGCATGCCGGAAGCACCTCTCAGACTTGCCAGAACCATGTTCCGGACACGCCGGTACCACCTGCCGAGTGTGCCGGAACCACCTGATCCACTCCCCGAGCCACCTGCTGGACACGCCAAAATCACCTGCTGGCTACGCCAGAACCACTCAGCAGACACTCCAGAACCACCTCCAGGACAGACCGGAACCACTTGCCGGACACGCCAGAATCACCAGCCGGCTACGCCACAACCACTTGTCAGACACTCCGGAATCACCTGCCGGGCATGCTGGAACCACATCACAGAGGTGCCGCAAACACATGCCGGAGACGGCGGAAGCACCTGCCGAGAATGCCGGAAGTTACTGATCCACTCCCCAGAGCCACCTGCCGGACACGCCAAAATCACCTGCCGGGTACGCCAGAACCACTTGGCGGACACTGCGGAATCACCTGCCGGTCATGCCAGCACAACCTCTCAGAAGTGCCAGAAGCACATGCCGGACAGGCCGGAACCATCTCCCGGACAGACCGGAAACACAGGAAACACTCGCCGGAACCACCTGCTTGTCTCACCGGTCCCACCGCCGGACATGGAAAATCACCTGCCGGTTACGCCAGAGCCACTTGGCGAACACTCTGGAATCACCTGCCGGGCATGCCGGAACCACCTCTCAGACATGCCAGAACCATGTGCCTGAGATGCCGGAACCACACCCCGAACAGACCGAAGCTACCTGCCAGACCCGCCTGAACCACCAGCCGAGCACGCCGGAACCACCTGCTCGACTCGCCGGAACCACCTACGTGACACGCCAAAATCACCTGCCGGGTATGCCAGAACCACTTGGTGGACACTCAAGTATCATCTGCCGGACATGCCAGAACCAGCTCTCAGACACACCAGAACCACGTGCCGGACACGCCGGAAGCACCAGCTGAGCATGCCTGAGCCACCTGCTCGACTCGCAAGAAACACCTGCCGGACACGCCAAAATCACCTGCCGGGTACGCCAGAACCACTTGGCGGACTCTCCGGAATCACCTGTCGGGCATGCCGGAAGCACCTCTCAGACTTGCCAGAACCATGTTCCGGACACGCCGGTACCACCTGCCGAGTGTGCCGGAACCACCTGATCCACTCCCCAGAACCACCTGCTGGACACGCCAAAATCACCTGCCGGCTACGCCAGAACCACTCGGCAGAAAGTCCGGAATCACCTGCCGGCATGCCGGAACCACCTCTCAGACGTGCCAGAACCACGTGCAGGACACGCCGGAACCACCTGCCGAGCATGCAGGAACCACCTGCTCGACTCGCAGGACCCACCTGCCGGACACGCAAAAATCACCTGCTGGCTATGCCAGAACCACTTGCCAGACTTTCCAGAATCACCTGCCGGGAATGCCGGACCCACCTCTCAAATGTGCCAAAATCAAGTGCCGGAGACGCCAGAAGCACCTGCCAAGCTAGCTGGAAGCACCTGCTTGAATCGTCGGAACCACCTGTGGGACACGCCAAAATCACCAGCCAGCTACGCCAGAAACACTTGGTGGACAATCCGGAATCAACTGCAGGACATGTCAGAAAAACCTGTCAGACGTGGTGGAACCACGTGCCGGGCACGGCGGAACCACCTCCCGGACAGACCGGAACCACCTACCGGACCTGCCTGAATCACCTGCTGAGCATGCCGGAACCACCTGCCGGACATGCCAAAATCACCTGCGGGCTAGGCCAGAACCACTTGGAGGACTCTCCGGGATCACCTGACGTGCATGCCAGTAACACCTCTCAGACGTACCAGAACCACGTGCGGGACACGCCGGAACCCACTACCGGACAGACCGGAACCACCTGCCGGACACGCCAGAATCACCTGCCGAGAACGCCGGAATCACCTGAACAGCTCGCCAGAAACACCTGCCGGACACGTCAAAATCACCTGCCGGACATGCCAAAATCACCTGCCAGCTACGCCAGAACCACTTGCCGGACACTCCAGAATCACCTGTCGGGCATGCCAGAACCACCTCTCAGACGTGCCAGAACCACGTGCCAGAGACACTGGATGCACCAGCTGAGTACTCCGGAACCTCCTGCTCGACTCGCCGAAACCACCTGCCGGAGATGCCAAAATCACCTGCCGGCTAGGCCAGAACCACGTGGCGGACACTATGGAATCACCTGCAGGGCATGCCGGAACCACCTCTCAGACGTGCCAGAACCACATGTCGGACACTCCGGAATCACCTGCCGGGCATGCCAGAACCACCTCTCAGACGTGCCACAACCACGTGCCGGAGAGACCGGAAGCACCTGCCGAGCTCGCCGGAACCACCTGCTGGACACGCCGGAACCACCTGCCTGACACGCCAAAATCACGTGACGGCTACGCCAAAACCACTTGGTGGACACTCCAGAATCACCTTCCGAGCATGCTGGAACCACGTCATGGACAGACTGCAAACACCTGCCAGACCTGCCTGAACCACCTGCAGAGCACGCCGGAACCACCTGATCCACTCCCCAGAACCACCTGCCACACATGCCAAAATCAACTGCCGGCTGCGCCAGAACCACTTGGCACATACTCCAGAATCACATGCCGGTCATGCCGGAACCACCTCTCAAACGTGCAAGAACCACATACCGGAGACGCCGGAAGCACGTGCTGAGCATGCCAGAACCACCTGTGCCACTCCACAGAACCACCTGCCGGTCACGCCAAAATCACCTGCCGGCTACGCCAGAACCACTTGGCAAACACTCCGGAATCACATGCAGGGCATGCCGGAACCACCTCTCAGCCATGCCAGTACCACGTGCCAGAGACACCGGATGCACCTGCCGAGCACGCCAGAACCTCCTGCTCGCCTCGCCGGAACCACCTGCCGGAGATGCCAAAATCACCTGCCGGCTAGGCCAGAACCACGTGGCGCAATCTATGAAATCACATGCTGGGCATGCCGGAACGACCTCTCAGACGTGCCGGAAGCACGTGTGGGACACGCCGGAAGCACCTAATGGACAGACCGGAACCTCCTGGAGGACCCGCCTGAAAGACCTGCTTAGCACTCCGGAACAACCTGCTCGACTCATTCGAGCCACCTGCTGGAAATGCCAAAATCACCAGCCGGCTATGCCAGAACCACTTGACGGACACTCCGGAATCACCTGCAGGGCATGCCGGAACCACCGCTCAGATGTGCAAGAACCACATGCCGCAGACTCCGGAATCACGTGCCGGGCATGCCGGAACCACCTCTCAAATCTGCCAAAATCAAGTGCCGGAGACGCCAGAAGCACCTGCCGAGCTAGCCGGCAGCACCTTCTCGAATCATCGGAACCACCTGTGGGACACACCAAAATCACCTGCCTGCTACATCAGAACCACTTGGTGGACAACCCGGAATCACCTGCCGGACATGCCAGAACCACCTGTCAGACGTGCCGGAACCACGTGCCGCACACGCCGGAACCAACTCCTGGGCAGACCAGAACCACCTACCGGACCTGCCTGAACCACCTGCCGAGCATGAGGGAACCACCTGCCGGACACGCCAAAATCACCTGCCAGGTATACCAGAACCACTTGGTGGACACTCCGGAATCATCTGCCGGACATACCAGAACCAGCTCTCAGACACACCAGAACCACGTGCCAGAGACGCCGGAAGCACCTGCTGCGCATGCCTGAGCCACCTGCTCGACTCGCAAGAAACACCTGCCGGACACGCCAAAATCACCTGCCGGGTACGCCAGAACCACTTGGCGGACTCTCCGGAATCACCTGTCGGGCATGCCGGAAGCACCTCTCAGACTTGCCAGAACCATGTTCCGGACACGCCGGTACCACCTGCCGAGTGTGCCGGAACCACCTGATCCACTCCCCGAGCCACCTGCTGGACACGCCAAAATCACCTGCTGGCTACGCCAGAACCACTCAGCAGACACTCCAGAACCACCTCCAGGACAGACCGGAACCACTTGCCGGACACGCCAGAATCACCAGCCGGCTACGCCACAACCACTTGTCAGACACTCCGGAATCACCTGCCGGGCATGCTGGAACCACATCACAGAGGTGCCGCAAACACATGCCGGAGACGGCGGAAGCACCTGCCGAGAATGCCGGAAGTTACTGATCCACTCCCCAGAGCCACCTGCCGGACACGCCAAAATCACCTGCCGGGTACGCCAGAACCACTTGGCGGACACTGCGGAATCACCTGCCGGTCATGCCAGCACAACCTCTCAGAAGTGCCAGAAGCACATGCCGGACAGGCCGGAACCATCTCCCGGACAGACCGGAAACACAGGAAACACTCGCCGGAACCACCTGCTTGTCTCACCGGTCCCACCGCCGGACATGGAAAATCACCTGCCGGTTACGCCAGTGCCACTTGGCGAACACTCTGGAATCACCTGCCGGGCATGCCGGAACCACCTCTCAGACATGCCAGAACCATGTGCCTGAGATGCCGGAACCACACCCCGAACAGACCGAAGCTACCTGCCAGACCCGCCTGAACCACCTGCCGAGCACGCCGGAACCACCTGCTCGACTCGCCGGAACCACCTACCTGACACGCCAAAATCACCTGCCGGGTATGCCAGAACCACTTGGTGGGCACTCAAGTATCATCTGCCGGACATGCCAGAACCAGCTCTCAGACACACCAGAACCACGTGCCGGACACGCCGGAAGCACCAGCTGAGCATGCCTGAGCCACCTGCTCGACTCGCAAGAAACACCTGCCGGACACGCCAAAATCACCTGCCGGGTACGCCAGAACCACTTGGCGGACTCTCCGGAATCACCTGTCGGGCATGCCGGAAGCACCTCTCAGACTTGCCAGAACCATGTTCCGGACACGCCGGTACCACCTGCCGAGTGTGCCGGAACCACCTGATCCACTCCCCAGAACCACCTGGTGGACACGCCAAAATCACCTGCCGGCTACGCCAGAACCACTCGGCAGAAAGTCCGGAATCACCTGCCGGCATGCCGGAACCACCTCTCAGACGTGCCAGAACCACGTGCAGGACACGCCGGAACCACCTGCCGAGCATGCAGGAACCACCTGCTCGACTCGCAGGACCCACCTGCCGGACACGCAAAAATCACCTGCTGGCTATGCCAGAACCACTTGCCAGACTTTCCAGAATCACCTGCCGGGAATGCCGGACCCACCTCTCAAATGTGCCAAAATCAAGTGCCGGAGACGCCAGAAGCACCTGCCAAGCTAGCTGGAAGCACCTGCTTGAATCGTCGGAACCACCTGTGGGACACGCCAAAATCACCAGCCAGCTACGCCAGAAACACTTGGTGGACAATCCGGAATCAACTGCAGGACATGTCAGAAAAACCTGTCAGACGTGGTGGAACCACGTGCCGGGCACGGCGGAACCACCTCCCGGACAGACCGGAACCACCTACCGGACCTGCCTGAATCACCTGCTGAGCATGCCGGAACCACCTGCCGGACATGCCAAAATCACCTGCGGGCTAGGCCAGAACCACTTGGAGGACTCTCCGGGATCACCTGACGTGCATGCCAGTAACACCTCTCAGACGTACCAGAACCACGTGCGGGACACGCCGGAACCCACTACCGGACAGACCGGAACCACCTGCCGGACACGCCAGAATCACCTGCCGAGAACGCCGGAATCACCTGAACAGCTCGCCAGAAACACCTGCCGGACACGTCAAAATCACCTGCCGGACATGCCAAAATCACCTGCCAGCTACGCCAGAACCACTTGCCGGACACTCCAGAATCACCTGTCGGGCATGCCAGAACCACCTCTCAGACGTGCCAGAACCACGTGCCAGAGACACTGGATGCACCAGCTGAGTACTCCGGAACCTCCTGCTCGACTCGCCGAAACCACCTGCCGGAGATGCCAAAATCACCTGCCGGCTAGGCCAGAACCACGTGGCGGACACTATGGAATCACCTGCAGGGCATGCCGGAACCACCTCTCAGACGTGCCAGAACCACATGTCGGACACTCCGGAATCACCTGCCGGGCATGCCAGAACCACCTCTCAGACGTGCCACAACCACGTGCCGGAGAGACCGGAAGCACCTGCCGAGCTCGCCGGAACCACCTGCTGGACACGCCGGAACCACCTGCCTGACACGCCAAAATCACGTGACGGCTACGCCAAAACCACTTGGTGGACACTCCAGAATCACCTTCCGAGCATGCTGGAACCACGTCATGGACAGACTGCAAACACCTGCCAGACCTGCCTGAACCACCTGCAGAGCACGCCGGAACCACCTGATCCACTCCCCAGAACCACCTGCCACACATGCCAAAATCAACTGCCGGCTGCGCCAGAACCACTTGGCACATACTCCAGAATCACATGCCGGTCATGCCGGAACCACCTCTCAAACGTGCAAGAACCACATACCGGAGACGCCGGAAGCACGTGCTGAGCATGCCAGAACCACCTGTGCCACTCCACAGAACCACCTGCCGGTCACGCCAAAATCACCTGCCGGCTACGCCAGAACCACTTGGCAAACACTCCGGAATCACATGCAGGGCATGCCGGAACCACCTCTCAGCCATGCCAGTACCACGTGCCAGAGACACCGGATGCACCTGCCGAGCACGCCAGAACCTCCTGCTCGCCTCGCCGGAACCACCTGCCGGAGATGCCAAAATCACCTGCCGGCTAGGCCAGAACCACGTGGCGCAATCTATGAAATCACATGCTGGGCATGCCGGAACGACCTCTCAGACGTGCCGGAAGCACGTGTGGGACACGCCGGAAGCACCTAATGGACAGACCGGAACCTCCTGGAGGACCCGCCTGAGAGACCTGCTTAGCACTCCGGAACAACCTGCTCGACTCATTCGAGCCACCTGCTGGAAATGCCAAAATCACCAGCCGGCTATGCCAGAACCACTTGACGGACACTCCGGAATCACCTGCAGGGCATGCCGGAACCACCGCTCAGATGTGCAAGAACCACATGCCGCAGACTCCGGAATCACGTGCCGGGCATGCCGGAACCACCTCTCAAATCTGCCAAAATCAAGTGCCGGAGACGCCAGAAGCACCTGCCGAGCTAGCCGGCAGCACCTTCTCGAATCATCGGAACCACCTGTGGGACACACCAAAATCACCTGCCTGCTACATCAGAACCACTTGGTGGACAACCCGGAATCACCTGCCGGACATGCCAGAACCACCTGTCAGACGTGCCGGAACCACGTGCCGCACACGCCGGAACCAACTCCTGGGCTGACCAGAACCACCTACCGGACCTGCCTGAACCACCTGCCGAGCATGAGGGAACCACCTGCCGGACACGCCAAAATCACCTGCCAGGTATACCAGAACCACTTGGTGGACACTCCGGAATCATCTGCCGGACATACCAGAACCAGCTCTCAGACACACCAGAACCACGTGCCAGAGACGCCGGAAGCACCTGCTGCGCATGCCTGAGCCACCTGCTCGACTCGCAAGAAACACCTGCCGGACACGCCAAAATCACCTGCCGGGTACGCCAGAACCACTTGGCGGACTCTCCGGAATCACCTGTCGGGCATGCCGGAAGCACCTCTCAGACTTGCCAGAACCATGTTCCGGACACGCCGGTACCACCTGCCGAGTGTGCCGGAACCACCTGATCCACTCCCCAGAACCACCTGGTGGACACGCCAAAATCACCTGCCGGCTACGCCAGAACCACTTGGCAAACACTCCGGAATCACATGCAGGGCATGCCGGAACCACCTCTCAGCCATGCCAGTACCACGTGCCAGAGACACCGGATGCACCTGCCGAGCACGCCAGAACCTCCTGCTCGCCTCGCCGGAACCACCTGCCGGAGATGCCAAAATCACCTGCCGGCTAGGCCAGAACCACGTGGCGCAATCTATGAAATCACATGCTGGGCATGCCGGAACGACCTCTCAGACGTGCCGGAAGCACGTGTGGGACACGCCGGAAGCACCTAATGCACAGACCGGAACCTCCTGGAGGACCCGCCTGAGAGACCTGCTTAGCACTCCGGAACAACCTGCTCGACTCATTCGAGCCACCTGCTGGAAATGCCAAAATCACCAGCCGGCTATGCCAGAACCACTTGACGGACACTCCGGAATCACCTGCAGGGCATGCCGGAACCACCGCTCAGATGTGCAAGAACCACATGCCGCAGACTCCGGAATCACGTGCCGGGCATGCCGGAACCACCTCTCAAATCTGCCAAAATCAAGTGCCGGAGACGCCAGAAGCACCTGCCGAGCTAGCCGGCAGCACCTTCTCGAATCATCGGAACCACCTGTGGGACACACCAAAATCACCTGCCTGCTACATCAGAACCACTTGGTGGACAACCCGGAATCACCTGCCGGACATGCCAGAACCACCTGTCAGACGTGCCGGAACCACGTGCCGCACACGCCGGAACCAACTCCTGGGCTGACCAGAACCACCTACCGGACCTGCCTGAACCACCTGCCGAGCATGAGGGAACCACCTGCCGGACACGCCAAAATCACCTGCCAGGTATACCAGAACCACTTGGTGGACACTCCGGAATCATCTGCCGGACATACCAGAACCAGCTCTCAGACACACCAGAACCACGTGCCAGAGACGCCGGAAGCACCTGCTGCGCATGCCTGAGCCACCTGCTCGACTCGCAAGAAACACCTGCCGGACACGCCAAAATCACCTGCCGGGTACGCCAGAACCACTTGGCGGACTCTCTGGAATCACCTGTCGGGCATGCCGGAAGCACCTCTCAGACTTGCCAGAACCATGTTCCGGACACGCCGGTACCACCTGCCGAGTGTGCCGGAACCACCTGATCCACTCCCCAGAACCACCTGGTGGACACGCCAAAATCACCTGCCGGCTACGCCAGAACCACTCGGCAGAAAGTCCGGAATCACCTGCCGGCATGCCGGAACCACCTCTCAGACGTGCCAGAACCACGTGCAGGACACGCCGGAACCACCTGCCGAGCATGCAGGAACCACCTGCTCGACTCGCAGGACCCACCTGCCGGACACGCAAAAATCACCTGCTGGCTATGCCAGAACCACTTGCCAGACTTTCCAGAATCACCTGCCGGGAATGCCGGACCCACCTCTCAAATGTGCCAAAATCAAGTGCCGGAGACGCCAGAAGCACCTGCCAAGCTAGCTGGAAGCACCTGCTTGAATCGTCGGAACCACCTGTGGGACACGCCAAAATCACCAGCCAGCTACGCCAGAAACACTTGGTGGACAATCCGGAATCAACTGCAGGACATGTCAGAAAAACCTGTCAGACGTGGTGGAACCACGTGCCGGGCACGGCGGAACCACCTCCCGGACAGACCGGAACCACCTACCGGACCTGCCTGAATCACCTGCTGAGCATGCCAGAACCACCTGCCGGACATGCCAAAATCACCTGCGGGCTAGGCCAGAACCACTTGGAGGACTCTCCGGGATCACCTGACGTGCATGCCAGTAACACCTCTCAGACGTACCAGAACCACGTGCGGGACACGCCGGAACCCACTACCGGACAGACCGGAACCACCTGCCGGACACGCCAGAATCACCTGCCGAGAACGCTGGAATCACCTGAACAGCTCGCCAGAAACACCTGCCGGACACGTCAAAATCACCTGCCGGACATGCCAAAATCACCTGCCAGCTACGCCAGAACCACTTGCCGGACACTCCAGAATCACCTGTCGGGCATGCCAGAACCACCTCTCAGACGTGCCAGAACCACGTGCCAGAGACACTGGATGCACCAGCTGAGTACTCCGGAACCTCCTGCTCGACTCGCCGAAACCACCTGCCGGAGATGCCAAAATCACCTGCCGGCTAGGCCAGAACCACGTGGCGGACACTATGGAATCACCTGCAGGGCATGCCGGAACCACCTCTCAGACGTGCCAGAACCACATGTCGGACACTCCGGAATCACCTGCCGGGCATGCCAGAACCACCTCTCAGACGTGCCACAACCACGTGCCGGAGAGACCGGAAGCACCTGCCGAGCTCGCCGGAACCACCTGCTGGACACGCCGGAACCACCTGCCTGACACGCCAAAATCACGTGACGGCTACGCCAAAACCACTTGGTGGACACTCCAGAATCACCTTCCGAGCATGCTGGAACCACGTCATGGACAGACTGCAAACACCTGCCAGACCTGCCTGAACCACCTGCAGAGCACGCCGGAACCACCTGATCCACTCCCCAGAACCACCTGCCACACATGCCAAAATCAACTGCCGGCTGCGCCAGAACCACTTGGCACATACTCCAGAATCACATGCCGGTCATGCCGGAACCACCTCTCAAACGTGCAAGAACCACATACCGGAGACGCCGGAAGCACGTGCTGAGCATGCCAGAACCACCTGTGCCACTCCACAGAACCACCTGCCGGTCATGCCAAAATCACCTGCCGGCTACGCCAGAACCACTTGGCAGACACTCCGGAATCACATGCCAGGCATTCCGGAGCCACCTCTCAGAGGTGCCAGAACCAAATCTCGGACACTCCGGTATCACCTGCCGGGCATGCCGGAACCACCTCTCAGAGGTGCCAGAACCACATGCCGGACACTCCGGGATCACCTGCCGGGCATGCCCGAACCACCTGCTGGACATGCCGGAAGCACCAGCTCGACTCGCCGGAACCATTGCCGGACATGCAAAATCACCTGCTGGCTACTACAGAACCACTTGGCGAACACTCCGGAATCACCTTCCGGGCATGGTGGAACTACCTCTCAGACATGCCGGAACCACATGCCAATGACACCAGAAGCACCTGCCGACCACGCCAGAAACACCTGCTCGACTCGCCAAAACCACATGCTGGACACGCCAAAATCACCTGCCGGCTACGCCAGAACCACTCGGCAGACACTCCGGAATCACCTGCCGGGCTGGCTGGAACCACCTGCCGGTCACGCCAACATCACCTTTCAGCTACGCCAGAACCACTTGGCGGACACTCCGGAAACACCTTTCGGGCTGGCCGGAACCACCTCTCAGACGTGCCAGAACCATGTGCCTGAGATGCCGGAACCACTCCCCGAACAGACCGAAACCACCTGCCAGACCCGCCTGAACCCCCTGGTGAGCACGCCTGATCCACCTGCTCAACTAGCCGGAACCACCTTCCTGACACGCCAAAATAACCTGCCGGCTACGCCACAACCATTTGGTGAACTCTTCGGAATCACCTGCCAGGCTGGCTCCAGAACCACTCGGCAGACTCTCCGGAACCACCTGCCGGGCATGCCGGAACCACCTCTCAGACATGCCGGAACCACATGCCAATGACACCAGAAGCACCTGCCGAGCACGCCAGAACCACCTCTTCGACTCGCCAAAACCACCTGCTGGACACGCCAAAATCACCTGCCGGCTATGCCACAACCATTTGGTGAACACTTTGGAATCACCTACCGGGCTGGCTGGAACCACCTGCCGGTCACGCCAACATCACCTGCCAGCTATGCCAGAGCCACTTGGCGGACACCATGGAAACACCTGTCGGGCCGGCCGGAACCACCTATCAGACGTGCCAGAACCATGTGCCTGAGATGCCGGAACCACACCCCGAACAGACCGAAACCACCTGCCAGACCCGCCTGAACCACCTGCCGAGCACGCCGGAACCACCTACTCGACTCGCTGGAACCACCTACCTGACACGCTAAAATCACCTGCCGGGTATGCCACAACCACTTGGTGGACACTCCGGAATCATCTGCCGGACATGCCAGAACCAGCTCTCAGACACACCAGAACCACGTGCCGCACACGCCAGAAGCACCTGCTGAGAATGCCTGAGTCAAATGCTCGACTTGAAAGAAGCACCTGCCAGACACGCCAAAATCACCTGCCGGGTATGCCAGAACCATGTGGCTGACACTCCGGAATCACTGTCGGGCATGCGGAACCAACTCTCAGACGTGCCAGAACCTCGTGCCGGTCACGCCAGAACCACCTGCCGGACACGCTGGAAACACCGGCTCGACTTGCCGAAACCACCGCTGGACATGCAAAATGACCTGCCGGCACGAGGAATCACCTGTCGGGCATGCCGGAACCGCCTCTCAGACTTGCCAGAACCATGTTCCGGACACGCCGGTACCACCTGCCGAGTATGCCGGAACCACCTTATCCACTCCCCACAACCACCAGCTGGACACGCCAGAATCACCTGCCGACTACACCAGAACCACTCGGCAGACACTCTGGAAAAACCTGCCGGGCATGCCAGAACCACCTCTCAGAGGTGCCACAACCACATGCCAGACACTCCGGAATCACCTGCCGGGCATGCCAGAACCACCTCTCAGAGGTGCCAGAACCACATGCCGGACACTCCAGAATCACCTGCCTGGCATGACGGAACCATCTCTCAGACGTGCCAGAACCATGTTCCGGACACGCTGGTACCACCTGCCGAGCTCGCCGGAACCACCTGCTGGACATGCCAAAATCACCTGCCAGCTACACCAGAACCACACGGCAGACACTCCGGAACCACCTGCCGGGCATGCCGGAACCACCTCTCAGACATGCCGGAACCACATGCCAATGACACCGGAAGCACCTGCCGAGCACGCCAGAACCACCTGCTCGACTCGCCAAAACCACCTGCTGGACACGCCAAAATCACCTGCCGGCTACGCCACGACCATTTGGTGAAAACTTCGGAATCACCTGCCGGGCTGGCTGGAACCACCTCTCAGAGGTGCCAGAA